>NW_017670502.1:543724-589491 GCF_001879085.1 Nicotiana attenuata | reverse complement strand
GCCATGAAGAAATGGAGAATGAACTCAATCCCACGATTTAAAACAAGGTTCTCCTTCCAGTCATTTCCGCTTCTGCGGAAGCCATGCCGCATCAGCGGTTCCGCTTATGCGGTCCAAAGGCCGCTTCTGCGGCTCCTTCCCATGCCGCCCTTTCTCGCTTCTGCGATGCCCCTTCCGCAGATGCGGTTCCGCTTCTGCGAAATTTCGACCGCATCTGCGGTCCTCAAGCTTTGAGCCAAAAACCGCATCTGCGGCTCCCCATTCGCTTCTGCGGTGCCGCTTCTGCGGTCAACCAACCGCAGAAGCGAAAACACCAGCAACCAGATGCCTTCAGCTCTCCTCCAAATTCCAATTTCGATCCGTTAACCACCCGGAATCCACCCGAGGCTCCCGGAACCCCAGCCAATCATACCAACCAGTCCCCAAACACATTACAGACTTGGTCGAGGCTTCATATGGCTAAAATCATGAATTACACCCCAATTCAAGCTTTATGAACTTTAAAATTTCAAACTTCTATTTCCGATGTTTAAACCTATCAAATCACGTCCGATTGACCTCAAATTTTACACACAAATCATATTTGACATTACGGACCTACTCCAACTTTTGAAATTGGATTCCGACCCCGATATTAAAAAGTCAACCTCCGGTCAAACTTTCCAAAAAAAACCTTCAAATTTCTATCTTTAGCAAAGTGGCTTCAAAATGACCTACGGACCTCCGAATTCACTTCCCATCGCGCTCCCAACTCCAAAATCACCATACGGAGCTACTCCCAGTCTCAGAATTCCAAACGGACATCGATAACACTGAAACGCACTTCAAACCAAACTTATGAAATTCCCTCTAAAATGCTAACTTCCACAATAGGCGCCAAAACGCTCCCGAGTTATCCAAGACCCAATCTGGGCATACGCCCAAGTCCGAAATTATCATACGAACCTGCTGGAACTTTCGGATCCCGATTCCGAGGTCGTTTACTCAAAATTTCAATCCTAGTTCATTCTTTCAACTTTAAGCTTCTGGAATGAGAATTGTCTTCCCAAATCCACTCCGAACTTCCCGAAATTAAATTCCGACCACGCGTACAAGTCATAATACCTGAAATGAAGTTGTTCATGGCCTCCGACTGCTGAATGGAGTGCTAGCACTTGAAACGACCGGTCGGGTCGTTACATTCTCTCCCACTTAAACATACGTTCGTCCTCGAACGTGCTGAGAACTGTACTGGAGTGGTCTGAAATCACTGTTTAGCACTTTATGCACCTTCCCGTGCTACCACAACTTAGCTGAGCACATAAGCTCGATAAATTCTGAAGATATTCCCTTTTATTCAAGCAAATAAGCCTTAGAGCCCGATTCCAACATCCGGAATCCTATGCCAGGCTTGTTTCCAACATACGATCACCTTATCAATCACTACACGCTGTACTCAAACACGATTGTATAACTTTGTTGAATTCACACTTTGCATTACCCACTCGTAGGGCCACAATAACCTTTTTCTGATCCACTTAGTCAAAATCCTACAAATCTGGTGCTCCCATTGCACCCCATGACGTATACAGGTCTTACTCTAACCTTTACCATGTCGCCATGACGAAGAGATGTAGCAACATTCATAATCAATTGTCGAGTCAACAAATCATTAGGTCTATACTCCGGACAAGGCCTTCACCTCATTCTGTACCCTATAATGGTCTTATCTCCATAACATACCTCATATAGCTGGATTGCACAGAATCCTAGATCAAGGGATCTCGTCTGATCCGATACAACTGCTCAGGCAATAAGCCACCCCAGAAATTGTTAAAATCTCATATGATGCTAACATGCGCCAATAGGCCACCAATCCGAACACAACACAAACAAGAAATCGAACTCTGGAAGGAATTATCTAGACCCCGCACTAATACGGACTTTCCTTAGAAGATAGGAAGCGAAACACATAAAGGAATAGCATATGGAAACTAGACTCGACATCACACTGTTGCGGCGCGAAACCCGATCCAAATAACATACCCATGGCGGCGTGCCACCCGATCCATACATAGATCTCACATAAGGAGATTGCACTTCGAGCTAAATCTGCTCATTACAATAAAAGTATCGAATTTCGATCGTAAGCACGCTAAGTGCATAATACCATCCCTGAGAAAACACATAGCGCTATAGGCCACAAAACTCAAGCACAACTAAGGTGCGACACAAGATCTGAATCTCAAGAGCCATTCCGCTCACATAACATCATTGCCACGCGGAACCTTAACACATAAGAATTTACCAAGCCGTCTCATAATTCATACGGCACAACACATCATTACCTGGAATAGCTGATGACAAAATAACACCCCGACTGTTCCTCCATAAGGAACGCTCGCCAAAACGTACACAACTGGCCTGATATAAAGCCCTGCTCACATGTAAATCAATCCACTGATCTCAAGCCGAATTCTGATTGCACCAACTTGGCTAACAACCTTTCAAAGGTCCATAGTAACCCACTTTTCCTCATAACACATAAGAACAACCATCATAACCGGAGCAACCTCCTCAGTTCATAACCCAATAAACAAAGTGCCCTCCAGGCATAAATTCTCACATCAATGATATTACCACAATCCTCATACTTGGTTTAAATCTTTAGCCAATCAAGTGACCACATGTCACAGTTATACAATCTCCCCGTGGGACACGCTCCCACAATCTTCCGCAATGAATAACGGGTCCGCACACCTAAACCACCAGCCGCACTAACACGAAAAGCGATCAAGAATCCTGACCAGGATGCAAAGCCCATTCACAAAACATCGATCTCAAGTGACGCTGAAGACAATACCAATTCACTTAATCATTCAACCTTTTTCCTTGCTCATCCGAGCCCGTGACATCCTTGTCAACACCGAACTGCGACCTTGATTCTCACTTCAAATTTCATACTACTCACTGCACCCGACATGCCAATATACGATAGAACACGACTCTTCATCATAACTCGGAACCACTAATAGGTTAACACTTCGTCACATAAAAGCTTTTCACTTAACTCACTTCAGGAGAATCATAGCAACACACAAGTAACTTCCCATAATCGTAGGATAGGCAAATCTCTAAGTAGTGGTCCATGCCACCATAGCCCTTCTGGAATCCGCTTCCACTTAACAAGCCATAATAGAAGAATGCTTCTGAATAACATCAATTTCGGCGGCTGACAAGTCTCACACGTACCGCCACAAATCATACACATAACTTGATCATGCGGAATGAACTGATCACTGGCCCCAATATGCCAATTCAACTATGACTAGCCAATCTACCTTCTTCCAATTTATCCTTGCTTGCCTTAGAAATAATACTAACTCCATTCAACACATAACATACTCCATCTACACTCACCTCGAGTGACCTTGAATCACGAGACCATGCTGTCTCAAATCTCACGAACCATTTCATACCTCCCAATTGCTACATCAAAAGCCAACCATCACGGAACATTCTGTGGCTCTTCTCATAAGCTGCTTTCCACGCTTGATTCTTAGCCGTACCTATCGGCTCGAAATCGTAGGCATCATATCTTAACTTCTGAATTCACTAGGACCTTTATTGAGAGCCACCCGCTCCGACTGGGTCCCGAACATAATCCACTCCATAAATCTTATAACACATGAATACCCTCTCGACGAAGCGCCCGGCTAAACCACTTCCTCTGAAACCTGCCTCTATACAAGGCATAAATCCTGAATCCTTTCCTAAGTTCGATCATGAGCCAATAGGACCAACGATAGCCCACCTTTAATACTTCCTTTGCTCAAATTGCCACAAATGGTCTTTCCCCATAGCTGAAATAGTCCACCTATACGCTAATAGCCACAAATTCTCGCGAGTAGTTAACTCTGCAACCCCATCATAAGTGGTGGGACTCTCCCACTTAGCTTGAAGCCATTATTTCAAATTCTGGAATTCACCAAGATTCCCTAGCCTTTACCGACATGACCTTGTGCGATCAATCGCTTAAATTCTCGAATTCTCTCCGCAACACCCCATTCTTTTATACTCTGATTCACCCCTTACATTCGCACGATCGGTCTCTTTGCCACATAACCGATAACAATCCTTCGCAGAGACCTTGCCAACCACGCGACTGCTAACCTCTCGCTTGGGTAACCCACCTATAGAAAACTCTCCCTGGCATCTTCTAATACTGCTGCACAGGGTACAGTCACTATGATATCAATGACCCTTCCTGAGTCCGAGCTCACTCTCCAGCTGTACTAGCCCATCTACCCCTTATGGACATCATTTAAGGGTGCGACAACACCCTTCCAATTCAAACTTATGCTGCATCCTTCTTCGTTTAAGGGGCTCCTTTTCGTTATATTAAATCTCCGGCCGCACAGAACCCCTACTTAACATTAGATCCGTAGACCCCAATAGTCAAACACCAATGTTCTCAAGACGTTCCAGACTCCCTTAAGGTGCATAGTTTTCTCATTACCAAGCCCCTACGCAGCTCCGCTGCTCTCCCACTTTGGCAAACTCACTTCTTTGATTAATTGGTCGACCTGCGCCTCCTAAACTTGGCCCTTTTAGAATTTAAAAACTCCCCCTGACACTTCCCACGTGTCCTCCTCGTCTTTTGCTGCTCAATTGTTGCCTTGATAAAATTTATCTTCATAGAACTTAAATCCACAATTTGCTACTAACCCCAAACTTTTCCGAAGGTCATCTTCCTTGAGCCGCCACATTTGAAATACTGATTCAATCCAAAACCACCGCACCCTGCGATATCTGATAGTTGCATCTCCGATACTATTTCACAATATCTTGCCCCAGGGGCAAATCATTGAAGATCATAACACCGATAAACTTAATACATCCAATTAGGACAACAACACCCCCATATAGAGGAGAACTCCGCCACACATCCAATTAGGACAACAACACCCCCATATAGAGGAGAACTCCGCCACACTGGCAATTACCACGTTTCATTACTTCCACTAGTCCACATATGACCATTCTTAGTTCGATTGACTTTCCCCTGCCGGGAATAAAATACTGAACCCCTTTGATTACACACTGAGTAAACCTCCCGTCAATTCATTCACTGCCCCGACACGCGGGCAAACACCCTACCATCACAACAACACTGCGGAATAATCGCTCATAAGCATTATGGCAACCTGTGCCTAGCCTCAAGGCTCTTAGAAGTTCTGTTACTGAGTTGACTAGAATATCCTTCCATAAGGCGACTATAATAGTCCAATCAACTATACCGGGAGAATCATCCCGCACCACATTTGTAGTGCCATTACGATCCTTCAATTTTCGATTTATAACATGCGCTCGCGTCGCGTAAGATTGAGTGGAAAGGAATCAAAGGCATAAGCCTCAAAGGAATTGAACCGCACGATAAGGAAATCAAGAAGGGAAGTACTCCTAACAGTCCTGCAGCCTCCCAAGGATAAGTACAGACGTCTCCGTACCGATCCGCGAGACTCTACTAGACTTGCTCATGACTCGTGAGATCGACGGGAACCTAGTGCTCTGATACCATGTTGTCACGACCCAAAATCTACTAAGGGTCGTGGTGGCGCCGGACACCTCTGTCAGGCCAGCCAACTAAATTTTAAATAAATTCCTCTTTTAATACTTTTGAAAATCTAAGGTTTTTCCTTCCATTTTTCATAAATAAAAGTTCACTACTTGAATTTCAAATTTAAATAATCACAATTAGTACAAATCCGTTGAAAACCATCCCAGAAACCCGGTGTCACAAGTGCATGAGCGACTACTGATAAGTAAAATAAAATACAATATCTGTCCGGAATACAGTGGACAGGGAATAAATAATAAAAGTGCAGAAAGGAACTACACTAGCTGCGGGTCGCCTCGCAAATTGCAGCTCACCTAGTCCCAGAATTAGTCATTCTGCTACGCCCAGTAGGCTGAAGTGTATATATACCCGTGCAACAAAAATGCACAGAAGTGTAGTATGAGTACGTAATCAACGTGTACTCAGTGAGTATCCCGCCTAATCCCGAAGGGGTAGAGACGAGATGGCCAACTTCGACACTCGCTAGAGGTCAATAAACAATATTCTGTAAGTGCGAGAATAATCATGGATTTATATAGAAGTTCTAATTGTGAAGCCAGAAAACAGGTAAACACCTTCAACAATAAAATCAAGGGCTTCCAAAGTCTATTCTTTATTATCTTATCAGTTTATATCAAGCCACGTAGGGCCAATTCCACATTTACAAGTTTCGAGTAACAGATAAACATGCGCAAATCAAACCGAGGCGACGGCCCGCTCCAACAGGAATGTAAACTGTGCACTGCCGAGGGTCGAGCGGCACGAACCATAGATGCATCTATTCTCACCGAGGCGTTCGGCCCGTTCCATAAATAAACACATATCCTGCTCGCGAATCATCCATGCGATGCAGGCACACATAAAATACATACTCAAGTAGGAAATTAAGAGTTTATCGAGGATAATCATCCAAATAGACAAGTTTCTCTTTTTTAACATTTCAGGGAAAATTAATATTAAATCTATTTTTAAATTCCTTTACCAATTCAAGGTGATTTAAACAATTCCACTATCAATGGGTTCACAGTAATCCAAGTATAACATGTTTTTTGGGTTCTAGACTACCCGGACAATAGCATAATAGTAGCTACGCACGGACTCTCGTCACCTCGTACGTACGTAACCCCCACAAATAGGAGCACATAATCAATTTAACTCACCTATGGGGTAGTTTCCCCCTCACAATTAGAAAGGAGACTCACCTCGCTACGAAGACTCATAACCGGCATTCTACATTCTTCCGAAGGCTTGAACCGACGCACAATGCCCCAAAACTAGCCATTTAACGACAAACTAATAAGAGCATGCTCAAATACTCGTTAACAATTCAAATTATACAAATTCCCAACTCCGCTTAGAGAAATGACCAAAATGCCCTCGGGCCCACGTGCCCGGAATCCGAAATTTTTCGAAGATAAAGATTACCCATGACCTTAGGAACTCAAATATATAATTTTCTCTTAATTCCATACTCAAAATCGTGCCTAAAATCCAAGATTATAATTTTCTAGGTTTTCAACCAAAACCTCAATATTTACTCTAATTTCCATGCTTAAACCCATATATAATTGATATATTCAACTCAAAAGTGGTGGGGATAACTTACCTCAACATTGACGACAAAACCCTCTCTTGAAGCTCCCCAAAAATCGCCCAAGCCATGAAGAAATGGGAGAAATGAACTCAATCCCACGATTTAAAACAAGGTTCTGCTTCCAGTCATTTCCGCTTCTGCGGAAGCCATGCCGCATCAGCGGTTCCGCTTATGCGGTCCAAAGGCCGCTTCTGCGGCTCCTTCCCATGCCGCCCTTTCTCGCTTCTGCGATGCCCCTTCGGCAGATGCGGTTCCGCTTCTGCGGAATTTCGACCGCATCTGCGGTCCTCAAGCTTTGGACCAAAAACCGCATCTGCGGCTCCCTGTTCGCTTCTGCGGTGCCGCTTCTGCGGTCAACCAACCGCAGAAGCGAAAACACCAGCAACCAGATGCCTTCAGCTCTCCTCCAAATTCCAATTTTGATCCGTTAGCCACCCGGAATCCACCCGAGGCTCCCGGGACCCCAGCCAATCACACCAATCAGTCCCAAAACACATTACGGACTTGCTCGAGGCTTCAAATCCTATCAAACAACGCTAAAACCATGAATTACACCCCAATTCAAGCTTTATGAACTTTAAAATTTCAAACTTCTATTTCCGATGTTTAAACCTATCAAATCACGTCTGATTGATCTCAAATTTTGCACACAAATCATATTTGACATTACGGACCTACTCCAACTTCCGGAATCGGATCCCGACCCCGATATCAAAAAGTCAACCTCCGGTCATACTTTCCAAAAAAAAAAACCTTCAAATTTCTATCTTTAGCCAAGTGGCTTCAAAATGACCTACGGACCTCCGAATTCACTTCCGATCGCGCTCCCAACTCCAAAATCACCATACGGAGCTACTCCCAGTCTCGGAATTCCAAACGGACATCGATAACACTGAAACGCACTTCAAACCAAACTTATGAAATTCCCTCTAAAATGCTAACTTCCACAATAGGCGCCAAAATGCTCCCGGGTTATCCAAGACCCAATCTGGGCATACGCCCAAGTCCGAAATTATCATACGAACCTGCTGGAACTTTCGGATCCCGATTCCGAGGTCGTTTACTCAAAATTTCAATCCTAGTTCATTCTTTCAACTTTAAGCTTCTAGAATGAGAATTCTCTTCCCAAATCAACTCCGAACTTCCCGAAATTAAATTCCGACCATGCGTACAAGTCATAATACCTGAAATGAAGTTGTTCATGGCCTCCGACTGCGGAACGGAGCGCTAGCACTCGAAACGACCGGTCGGGTCGTTACAGACAAATAAGCTGTTTGGATTGTATTTGGGCCGGTCTAGATGTACTAACTCATTAAATTAGATTCTAATCCTATAATTAATACTAGTCCTAGTTGAAACTTATTATTTTACGTGGAAAATGTTACATAGAGATAAACCAGATTATATTATAATTCAAATTTTAAGAAAAAATAGCCACATTAGGAGTATCCTTAAAACTTGTGATTTTATATCTTTAAATGTATGTTATTAAGAATAAAATGAGAAGTGTATAGTCAAAGATCTTTTTAACATATAAATATCTTATTCTTTTTTGAATGAACTAAAAATATAATATCAAAAGCAAGGAGTATCATGTAGTTAAGTTATATACCTTGATAAGTTTTTATAATAAATCCAATTCACATATTATAATATAATACTTATTCTATTATTTAATTACAGGATTATACTTGTAAGTAAAATAACTTAAGTTGGCAGTTAAAAAGATTGAACACAAATTTTTATTTTGTTTAAATTTTTAAATTATGTATTGTATGCTAATTTATAATATATACAATCAGTAATATATCAAACAAAATATTAAATAACCCTCGCATACCGATTCATGTACTGTTTCATTGAGTTTATTTTTCTGTTTCTTTTTCACCTTTTGCTAGAAGATTACTCTTTTCTTTTGTGGAATAAAATTGGAAAAATAGCTAAAAGGACAAGGGCAAAAGATTGGGATCCAATTAGCAAGCAAATAACACCTTATTGGCCAAGCGGGTCGGGTAAAGCTCAATAGAATAGAGAAGAGAACGTCGAAGCAGAAAAGCTTCAGTTCCATACATTCTTCCTGATAAAGTTTTAATTTTTCGTTTAATTCACTCTCCTAAAATTCTGTGTTTTGCTTTTAATAACTTCACTAGGTTGTATGACTCTTTGATTTGTCATTGGATTCCTGAGTTAAATTCAGATTAAAGGTTTTTAGGTTTTAATTCTTTTTGATTTTTTCAGTATGCTACTGCATGAACTTTTGAATATCCTTGAGGTTTGAAATGAACAAAAACCACCAAAGGATGCGGTGCAGCATATGGAGCTGCTCTTCCCTTAATCAGAGGTTTCGAGTTCGAGCCCTGGTATGAAAAATTCCTTGATAGGGTGGGCTTCCCCCGAATGGGACCCTACGGGCGCGAGTCCGAATATAATCGGGTTCTAATCTAGATATCGGACACCGGACGAGAAACCCAAAAAAAAAATATCCTTGACGTTTGAAATGAACAAAGAAAATTTCTCTCGTTTTAAGAGTGATTAAAAAATAATTTGATTTTGTTGGAAGGTTCAGCATTTTGGGGAAAGTTTAACCTTCCAATAACTTTTGCGTAGATTCTATTTGTGTTTAAAAATCAATTAAATCTATATCTATTGATGTCGTTCGCTTATTTTACCCTTTAAAAAATACAGTCTATATTGAATAAAATTATCATTTTACTTATCTTCCTAATATTTAGGAATTGTACATCAATAAAATTCTATTTATTATATTTTTTCTTATTTAAACTATGTAAAATAAAAATCAATAGAGAGTTTACGTTATATAAGTGATTCATTATAATTAAGATACAAAAACAATAGAAGAGGCCGAAAATTAGATTAATGTTTCAAATATCCTTTCTGCCAGGAGTATTTATTTTTGTTCGACCAAAATCACTTGACTTGAAGTTTCCATATTTTTATTTGTTTAAATTTTTATTTTGTTAAAATAAATCATAATAATACTGTATAGAATCAGCAACTAAGTTTTTGAGCATTGAAGAGTTTAAAGTGTTCTTATTCATATTGACTTGATATCTCTTCCAAATGTCAACAGTAATAATGTGTCACGACTCAAAATTCATTAAGGGTCGTGATCGCGCCGGACACCGCTGTCAGGCAAGCCAACCAAATACTTAATTATACTCCAATTTTAACAATTTTGAAAACCAAGATTTTCCTTTAAATTTCATAAGTAAAAAGATAACTGCTTCAATTCAAATTAAATACTAGCAAGCAATACAAAAATATTTAAAAACCATCCCAGAACCCGGTGGCACAAGTGCATGAGCATCTACTGATAAGGAAATAAAATACAATACAACATCCGTCCGGAATACAGTGGACAAAAAGAAAATACAATTTACAGGAAGGGACTTTACTAGCTGCGGGCCGCTTCGAATAATGCAACTCACCTAGTCCCCGAATCATCCGTGCTGTTATGCCCAGTGGGCTGCTAGAACTCACATAAAGAATTATCAAATAAGCCTAACATGCATGCCTCCCTATTAGTACTATAGTACAATTTAAATTTCACAAAGGGAGAATTTAAACTCATAATTCTTCACCACAAGGACCTCGTCCTTATATAACTTCTGCCATGGCTTGTAGCCCGTTTTAGATATTTTACATTATGCAAAAATGCGAGGATCTCGCCCTCAACTCTGAATCACAAGTATTTTGCATAATGTGCCAACTGAAATTTTCCATTTCCTTGTTTTTTTTCTTCTTTTTAATTTCCGTAAACAATTTTAACAACACATAATGAACTCCCATACCAATAGGGCATATAATTCATAAAACTGAAATCAATTATTTCGAAATCACATCAAAACCCACTGTAATGAGTAATAGAAAAGTCACCCTTGGACTCATAGCCCTCAATAATGTAAAAAAATAAATAGAAATGATAGACACGGGCTAACAACATCAAATCTCCTAACAGAGATAAATATTTTAGTGGGTCACAAAATAACAAAGCTCACCATAAGTGGCGCATAATAGGAGGACTCGCCTCAATATTCACAACTAAATCAAATTCATGAAAAGTATCCTTTTATAACAAATCGAGATCATACATGTAACGACACCATAGCAAATATATCAACGGAATGTGCCTCTCCCTCTGGGGTGTCCTCTACTCGCTTGTCCTCCACCCCTAACTGGTTGTACACGTGGGGTAGTAATTGCATTGGGGCCCCATACGCGTAGTGTTCGTTCGTAGTGTAAAGTAACCTACCTACTTCCTTCCCTNAGTTTGTCACCCGACAAATGAGCAAAATCTCTATCAGAATCACTTTCTCCATCAATATAATCTCCCTGTTCACTACTTTCACTATTTTCATGTTCATTGCTTTTGTCATGTTTGTCATTTGAAAATCTGGAAAATCTTGTAATTCATTGCTTTCATCTTCATCGTTCACCAAGCCATCATGATGTTCCTTTCCTTTTTTAACATTTCGAATAAACTTTAGAACAATATCAAGCTTCTGATTAATATCCTGCAACAATGAATCAAAATATTATTCTACGAACAAAATCAACACTAAAATAAATTACCAAACTAGTTAATTACCTTAACAGAGTCCTTCACATGTTTCTTCATCTTTATTTGATTATCTTTAATATGTTTCTTCATCTTTATTTTAAATTTAACAAAATTTGCATGTACAATGTCTTCAACTTTGGCAGATACTCTCTGAAAAGAAAAGAAAAATGGTAAGAATTTCAGCATGATAACACATAAACATTCTTATCGAATCTAAGCAAAATTCAAGAAGGGTAGCATATAATTTTGGAAAATAATAATCTAGATAGAACGACTCCAGTATAACATAATAGATGACAAGCATATACACGGTACACATACAATAAAATATACTGGAGTCAAACATAACTCAACAATTATCCAGTATAACATAATGAAAAACAAACACTGAGAGAACAGACTTCCAGTATAATATACTGGATAACAATCTTAAACATGGCAGACTTCGGTTAAAAGATACTGGAGTCAAACAAAACTCAACTATATATTAATAATCATCCAGTATAACATACTAGTAGACAATTATTAACAGGATATACTCCAGGTATAACATACTTGCCTCAAGTATAGTATTATACTACACAAGTGTACTGCTCTAATAAATTATACTAATTGAGTATATTCCACTTCCATTATACTAAAATGGTAAGAATTTCATCATGATAACACATAAACATTCTTATTGAATCTAAGCACAATTCAAGAAGGGTAGCATATAATTTTGGACAATAATAGTCTAGATAGAACTACTCCAGTATAACATAATAGACGACAAGCACAATTCAAGAAAGGTAGCATATAATTTTGGACACTAATAGTCTAGATAGAACTACTCCAGTATAACATAATAGATGACAAACATACAACAGTACACATCCAATAGAATATACTGGAGTCAAACATAACTCAACAATTATCCAGTATAACATACTGGAAAACAAACACTGAGAGAACAGACTTCCAGTATAATATACTGGACAACAATCTTAAACATGGCAGACTTCGATTAAATGATACTGGAGTCAAACAAAACTCAACTATATATCAATAATCATCCAGTATAACATACTAGTAGACAATTATTAATAGGATATACTCCAGGTATAATATACTTGCCTCAAGTATAGTATTATACTACACAATTATACTGCTCTAGTAAATTATACCAATTGAGTATATTCCACTTCCATTATACTAAAATGGTAAGAATTTCAGCATGATAATACATAAACATTCTTATCGAGTCTATGCACAATTCAAGAAGGGTAGCATATAATTTTGGACACTAATAGTCTAGATAGAACTACTCCAATATAACATAATAGATGACAAGCATACACACATTACACATCCAATAAAATATACTGGAGTCAAACATAACTCAACAATTATCCAGTATAACATACTGGAAACAAACACTGAGAGAACAGACTTCCAGTATAATATACTGGACAACAATCTTAAACACGGCAGACTTCGATTAAAAGATATTAGAGTCAAACAAAATAGAAGAAACAACTACTTACATTGACAATCTCGTTAACATTAACTTTGGATGAAGATTGGAGAAGATATGATTGATTCACCTTGAAAACCTTAAATAACTACAAATTAAACATAAAGGTCAATAATTAAACTAAAACAAAATATATGAGCACAAATATATATTAAAAATTCAAATACTATTAACTTACACTTGCTTTACTAAACAAATCATTGACAAGTGTCTCATATTTTGGACATCCAATGCTGGAGTAAGACAACATCCTAATTGGCTCCTGATCCTCATATTTTGCATATTGATGGAAATCATTAAAGACTTCCATTATCCAGACATTAAATAAAAATGGGAATCCAAGTGTCGTATAAGATGCAATCCTACCAATTGTTTTCTTTTTGACTGATTCAGTTGATAGAAGATGAGACAAACTATCAATAAGCTCTTCAAAGCAGAAACTGTCCCATGGAAAAGAAGCACAAAGTGCTGCATCGTCTATAATTTTCATAGAACGATCACTTATATTTTTAGTAGGCTCTTTACCCAAAAGAACAGCTTTACTATATAAAGCTCAGCAAGCTTTACTGCATCTTCATCACAGACCTCAACATCAACACTTATATCATCTGCTGCACCACTAGAAGTCGAGAACGCCTTTTCAAAAAATTGTACAAATTCTCTACCTTCAAACCCTTCTTTATGTCAGGAAAATACCGTTCCTTCAAACGGTTCTCTCTATCATCAACGAAGCTATAACCAGAGGCCTCAATCTTCAGCCCGGTAATAGAATAGAAATCATCTTCTGTAAATGCTACGTCGTTCCCAAAAACTCTAAAAACCATTTTGGTTTTATCCTTGTAAAATACTTGGGAAAGCAACATACATTGAGTCAACTTACCAGAATGACTCACCTCATTCAATTCTAAAAATTTCCCAAATACGCTATTCTTTAATTTATCCATTTGAGTTCCACACAAAAATGATGAAATAAGTTTCTTAAATTTCCGATCGCCTTTCCAATAACAATCAGCAGGAAACCACTGTTCAATGTCATAAAATATATCTCCCTCCTAAAATCAAAATAAAATACATATAAGCAACATTTCATATAATTTTAACCTAAAAACTTAAACATTTCAGAAATGCATACCTTCAATATCCTAGGTGAAGATTCCATTTCTATAGCATCTAGAAAAAGAACATATTACAAACAGAATTCAGTATATATATATACATATATATGTATATATATACATATATATATATATATATATATATTGTGAAATAAATTATAAACAGAATTCATCCAGTAAAATGAACAGGACAAGAAAGTCTTGAGATATGAAACTAAAGAAAAAAATACTGGGGTAAACACAAGAAACATAATCAAAAAGCAAAGTATAATAATCAACCAGTATAACATACAAGAAAAAAATCTTATGAATTATATAAAGAAACAAAGATTGTAATATAAAAAAAGAAGACAAATAATCACCCAAAAAACAGTAATAACAGAACTTGTCCAGTATAATATACTGGAGCAAAGCTTACAAAACAGCAGAAGTCCCGTAAAATATACTGGGATGAAACAAGACTCAACTATATTATACTATTCATCCAGTATAACATACTGAAAGCTAAACATAGACAACACAGACTCCCAGTATAATATACTGGACAAAACTTTACTAAATTTAATATACAAAAAAAATAATCAAAACGCACATAGTGGACGTGTACAATTCGCACACAGCAGATGTCCCGTAAAATATACTGGCATGAAACAAGACTCAACTATATTATAATATTCATCCAGTATAACATACTGGAAGATAAGCATAGACAACACACACTTCCAGTATAATATACTGGACAAAATTTTACTAAATTTAATATACAAAAAACATAATCATAACGAACACAGTAGACGTGTACTTTTCGCACACAGCAGATGTCCCGTAAAATATACTGGCATAAAACAAGACNAATAGCATACCTTCAATATCCTAGGTAGTAGATTCCTATTCTATAGCATCTAAGAAAAAGAACATATTACAAACAGAATTCAGTATATATATATACATATATATGTATATATATACATATATATATATATATATATATATATTGTGAAATAAATTATAAACAGAATTCATCCAGTAAAATGAACAGGACAAGAAAGTCTTGAGATATGAAACTAAAGAAAAAAATACTGGGGTAAACACAAGAAACATAATCAAAAAGCAAAGTATAATAATCAACCAGTATAACATACAAGAAAAAAATCTTATGAATTATATAAAGAAACAAAGATTGTAATATAAAAAAAGAAGACAAATAATCACCCAAAAAACAGTAATAACAGAACTTGTCCAGTATAATATACTGGAGCAAAGATTCGCACACAGCAGATGTCCCGTAAAATATACTGGCATGAAACAAGACTCAACTATATTATAATATTCATCCAGTATAACATACTGGAAGATAAGCATAGACAACACACACTTCCAGTATAATATACTGGACAAAATTTTACTAAATTTAATATACAAAAAACATAATCATAACGAACACAGTAGACGTGTACTTTTCGCACACAGCAGATGTCCCGTAAAATATACTGGCATAAAACAAGACTCAACTATATTATAATATTCATCCAGTATAACATACTGGAAGATAAACATAGACAACACAAACTTCCAGTAATATACTGGAAAATTTTTACTAAATTTAATATACAAAAAATATAATTCAAAACGCACACAGTAGACGTCTACTATTCGCACACAACAGACCTCCCGTAAAATATAATGGAATGAAACAAAACTCAATTATATTATAATATTCATCCAGTATAACATACTGGAAGATAAACATGTACAACACAAACTTCCAGTATAATATACTGGAAAATTTTTACTAAATTTAATATACAAAAAATATAATTCAAAACGCACACAGTAGACGTCTACTATTCGCACACAACAGACCTCCCGTAAAATATAATGGAATGAAACAAAACTCAATTATATCAAAATTCGAAAAGAACTGAAGAAAAATATAGATGAAACAACAAAATACTTGAAAATTAAACCTAATATACAGATACTAGAAAAAACTTGAAAAAGAAATTACCAGAGTGACAAAATTAACAGAAATAAGAGAAACTAATAAAGAGAGAAAAGTCGTAAAAGTTATAATAGAACAAATATTTAAACCCTAACGGTACGGAAATCAATAATAATAACGAAAATTAAACATAAAAAACCAACAATAATAACAAAAATTCAAACACATTATCGTAAAAAAACAAAACTCACCCATAATTTTGAAGAAAATTGGAGATAACCCAGACAAGATTCGAAGAAAACTACTTTCTCAGAAAAGCGGAATTCGTACAATGCTACAAAAATAAAGAGAAAGACGATAAAAGATACTAAACAGTATGTTAAACAGGTCAAGGGCAGTTATATCATTTTACCATATAATTTAAGTTAAAATGGCTAAAAATCGATTACATTTAAATCGGTGGCTATTTTTCAATAGCCATCCGGAAAACTGGCTACGCCATACAATTTTGACCTTATTAGAGGATTCTTAAAAGTTAGTAAAATTATACTATTTGGCCCATTAATTCATTGCGCAGAGAGCTTTTTGAAAACTTTGATTGCTCAGGATGCAGTAACTCGAGGTATATATACACAAAAACAAATTTATCTCAACTTGCTTGACCCCTTGATATAATAAAGCTTGCAAACTAAGGCAGATTGAGAATTTAAAGTCTGTAAGTTCAGATTGAGTGTAATCGTGTGTATATATATATATATATATATATATATATATATATATATATATATATATATATATATATATTGAATTCAGTTTAACTCACAGAACCGCTCTAAATACATCTATAGTCGTGGATAATTTTAACTTGGTGGTAGGTGTACATATTTCCTAGATTTTGACGGGACTTGTTCTTAAAATTGCAGTCAAAACAAGAAAAAAGAATTTTATATAGGTTAATAAGCACAAATAACGGCTGAAACGCCACTGACAAACACATGGTGCTTGCCAATAAGTTTGTATATATTAATATTTTCTTGGACCAATGAAAAATGAACTGAAGCAGTGATCTTGGAAATAACATATCAACAGAAGTGATGTACTTATATAAATTATAATACCGACACTCTTTTCCCTCATTCTATAAGGAGAAAGTTGCTTAACCACTCACCTACAGCCAATCAGATCAATTTCGCCATTGCGTAGCCTTTGGTATAAAATAAATAGGGAAAATACATAAGTTACCTCATGTAATTATCCGAAAAAATTAGTTGTATACTTAACCTTTAGGGCGATCAATATACCTTCTTGCCGCATGCAAAGGTGTAGCCTAACGGTTATTATAGTGAGTGAAAAGTGAAACCATAAGACGGTCATAGTTAAAATCAATATAGAGACAAAAATGATATGTTCTCATTTGCCTAAGTTTTTTGTGGGAGAGTTATCCGAAACTTGTGTTGGTGGAAGATAGCAAGTATATGTGTCCCTTAAAAGTAATTAAATTACCTTCACGTCGGACACATAAGCATCAATAGTAGAAACAAAATGAAAATGAATATCATAGTTCTTGGTCAAAAGCAAGCTAATTTAAACAAATTTAAAGATTTTTGTCAAGGTCATATCGATAACTTGGTTAGATGACTTTTAGTTTAAAAAACCTAAATGCGATACAATCAAAACATGGGGTAGTTTTAACGTTGTAGCTAAATTATGAATTGATTTAAGATTGGTCAGAAAGTGCTCCCAGATGGAGATAATATTTAATTCTTTGACTGTGATGAGAAGAATGTAAGATTAAGTGGTATCAAGGGTTGTTGGTGAAAGATATATGCCAACTAAAACTAGGTTTTTAAATGTTTGTGAAACTCATAATGTTAACTCCATTAGATGACTTTTAGTTTCAAATCATTGTAGATGTAATCAAAAGAATTGTCATTCAGCTATCTTCATATTTTTCTAAAATAATACATAGTCAAAATTTTTATAAGATATTACAATCATCTAATGTTTTGACTGTAAGATTGAGCAAATATTAGACCCGAGTCTAACGTTATTCTGAAGGATAATCTCCCAATGAATATATTTGTACTTTTAAAAATAGAGAAAATCTAAATGGTGGCTTGACATTTGCGAAAATCCTTCTTAGAGCACAAAGTACAAGTCTATTTAGAGCTAAGCTTGTGGAAAAGGGCCATGACATCCAATCACAAGAATCTATCACTTGTTATTGCTCATAATTTATTGTGGGAATGGGTCAGATATGTAGAATGTTGTGCCAAAATGGTAAAAGATTAGTGAAATGCTATATACAGAGTAGATTAACTAGCCAAGTAAGCAGGGTTGTGAATCTTAACTGTGGTTAAGCAAATCAGCATTAATTTTCTGTGCAATGACAACTATGTTGGGATCGAAATAACATGGTGCATGCGGAAACTAACACTACAAAGCTTGTTGGATGATAAATCAGACAACAAAAGAAAAATATACTAAACTAATCATAATAGTTTATAATTGTTTGAACAATTGATCTATATATTATAAAACTGATATAAAAGAAGAAAAACTATCGAGAGAAAAATCTCCCCCTAAACAAAACTCTTTAATGACTACATTGCGAATATTTTTCTGTGCACTTGTAAGAAGCAGAGATCCTTAATTTATAGATATGGAAAACTTGTCTTCCAAGAAAAGGATAAGACATATTAAGGAGATTTAATCCTTTTAGGAGTCTTTTTCCATTCCTTCAAGAAAGAGAGTCCTAATAGATTAGAAATTCAGGGCCAATCCTAACAAACTAAACTTTGAATCCTCAAATGATTTGAATTATATAGAATAATAAACGTTGTATTACATAATAATATTAGCAAAATGATATCAACATTCTAAGATACCTAAATTGAAAAGTTCTTTAAATGAGTTTGATTCTTTATTAGATCATGGAAATTCACTCTCCAATGTAAGCTTGGAACCATTTACTTGTGAACTTGAAAATCACTGAATCCATGAAATAAGTTTATTTACAAGCAAGGAGGCATATAATACGCCTTTGTTAGGAAGCGCTTTACCCCCAGTGTGAGACTTCCCGGCGCGAATCCGGATTTAATCAGCCCCCATATGGGTACCGAATGCCGGGTGTGAATCCAGAAAAAAAAAAAAAAAAGAGGAGGCATACAATAATAACCATAAAGATGAAATATTACTTGGTGAAACATGCAATGGAAGCAAGTATATAGTGTCCTCTTGCACTAGTTCAAAAATGGTTATTGAGTCTATTGCCTTCCCCCAAGCATCAGATAGATGTACAAAGGCACATGATATAATCCTCCATTGTGCCATTGAATTGATAAAATATGATGTTGCCACAGAACCTATTGGCAAGTCAATGGGATCAGTGAAGTTAGCTGCTGCGCGGGGGGAAGGGGGAGGGACGGGCAATGGTACAACCAAACTCAGATGCCTTATCTACCTTAAGGTTTTAGCCTCACTTTTGAACAAATGTTGGAATAATAGAGTGATGAAAATTCGGACATAGTCATGGTGAGCGGTATATCAGAAACGAGCACTGATTTGTGCAAATAGAGCCTTGAAATCTGTGGTCGGTGTGCCAGTTCCCTCAGGTTTTGAGGCCAGATCAAGTGCCTTAAATTTAGCTTCCTCATACTCAAGTGCCTGTGAACACAAAAATGCCACGAAGGTTTTGGTTCAGAAGATCGGCAACCAGAGACCAAAGCTATAGGGAGTGAGTCGTAAGCGTGAAGCATTGAAGCTGACCAAAGAAACAGCAAACATCTCGATAGAGTACAAAAAGACCAAAGACCAATGAGTAATATACCTGAATGCAAACTTCTGCAACATCAGCCCTGGCAATGGTTCTTGTTTCTGTCTGAAGAAGTTCATCGTCCTTTCCTACAAGTAGTTCCCTAATACCACCTTCTTTATCTTGTAATCCTCCAGCCCTGAACAAAGAAGAGAAATGAAATGATGATCAAATAATAAATCTAAACCAAAGAGCATAACATGGACATCATAACAAGAATAGTTAAACAATGTCTGGACTGACATTAGAAATGATATATAGCAGGAACCTCAAAATAAATTTACCGCTGTCTGATGAAGATATAAATGTGATTTTTCGAGTACAACAACGAGGTAACTACTGAAGTTGATTCAGATTTGTAAGTTATTTCCACATAAGCTTTGCTTATCTCCTCCTCCTCTATTTTGAGTCCCGCCGAGAGAGGGGCTTTTCTTTATCTACTTGTAACATGGAATCCACGAACAAGCGGAAGCATGATTTAATTGTTTCTTATTGATGACTCTAGTGAAAACTGAAACGTTTTAACAGTTTTCTCAGGTTTGTGATAGTTTATGTAGTTGTCTTATCTTTGAAATTCCACTTCCCAATATTCTACACATGATAGTATTTAATTAGGTAAGTTTGAATTAATTCAGTTCTAGTTTGATTCTCTCCGACTTACTACTTTTTATGCAAGCTAAGTCATACTACCTGTATAATGGTTATGCTTTACTAGATTCGTTATCGTAAGAGTTGAGTTATGTGACCTGCATAGGGATTTCCAACCTTTGGTGAGGGTTAAGGTTCTTGTTCCCCTAGCCCTTCTCCTCCAACCCCCCCCCCCCCCCACCCCCCCCCCTAAAAAAAAAAAAAAAACCTCCAACTTATTTTGGTCTAAATGGAGAGTCCCAAAACTACTTCTCACCCTAATTTGCTTCCTCTATATCTAATATGCAGCTCTTTTTTGATAATATTCATTAGAAATCCTACTAGGAAGAATAAGGGCAGCCCCATCCTTAGACTATCTTCAATATTACACTAAATATTAGGGAAACTTGCACAAATGTCCCAAATAAATCCCAACTTACCAACCTCTAGCCATTAGTCATAGACTTACCAAAACTAGCCAACAAAAATTGAAAAACCAAATAATAGGGTTCTTTCTCTCAAAGAATCACATGCAAAAATCACCTTCCATATTTTTAAGCGTGATTAGCAACATTAGATACAAGACGGAAAGGAAATTTCATGGACGGGGTAGCAAATAAGGTGATGAAATACAAAAATCTATACAATATTCCAAAAATCTAAACAAAAAAGGAACTTTTTCAATGGGTATAGTTGAAATTCATTGAAAATATATAGATAAGCCAATATACAAAATTTGAGGAAGATTGGAGGTGATTTGGACTGGTTTTGTATCAAAATTCGTAATTAAATCGAGTTCAAAAAAGTCTTCTGCGACACATGTATCAAACATGTATCACGCATGTATCTCACACACAGATATACATGGATATACATGTGATACATAATTGATACAAATATGATACATGTATGATACACAAATGATACATAGTGTGATACACATCTCATTTTTTTCATGTTCAGCTTTTACTTCGAATTTTCAATTCAAAACACCTCAAAACTTCACCAAATCATCCCAAAACTGAGATTCAAGCTCCTTAAGTTGTGCCCAATCTATTCTAATAGCACCCACTCAAAAAGCAAAATTTGATATTTTTTTGCTACAAATAGCTAATTGGCTAAATTGGCTAATATTAGTAATATTTTATCAAGTGGCCAATTTTTGTAATGAGCTACATGTAAATGGACATAGCTGGTAATTTCCCTAAATATTACACCAAATTCTATTTTGGTGTAATATTTGGTGCTCCAACCCAATACCATTTCTTACACCATTTTGGTGATGAATAGTGTTACATCAAGTTTGGTGTAACACTATTCATCAATATTTTATTATATAACACTTTTAATTTAACATATTATAAATTTTATTTTTTCATTAAGGTCCCTGATATACCTGATTATTTTTATGTAATTACAATATTAATTTTGTTGTATAATTTTATAAATTAATTTTCGTATATATTAGTTTTATATAAAATTATAAGTTAAAAGTGTATAAAAAAATATAGCCATCACAAAAATGAAAAGTGCAAATATAAAATATAATATGTTGTTAATATATAACATAAAAATAAATATGTAATAAATTAACGACTCACATAGATTAAAATTGAAAATACATTAAATAACATAATAATTAGAAAATTATAACAATAATTTAGTACTCTAATAGGTCGATTCCAGATCCACCAATATCACTAAACTATTGAGTGTATGGGACAGAGGATTGTTGAATTTTTAAATCCATATTTGTTCTTGTCTAATAAATTCACGAATATTTGGATCATTAATAGAATCAAAATTCGAAAATAAAATTTTAGTTTCTTCTTTAAATTCTTTGACTTTTAAAGCTCTATCTTTTATCTCCATATCTCGCTGCACTTGACTTTGTCAACAACTCAACAAGCCGATTTTCTGATTGGAACCATTTTCATAGCAGATGAAAGACCTTCATCGATTTTTCTCTTCATTTTTGCTTTCTTCAACCCAATAGGTCGTTCTGATGATGTGGAATCACCTGCAACATCCTCGTTCAAATTTAGTGAAAATGATGATAAGTTAGGAGAAGATACTAGACGTGAATCAGGAGTAAGAGTCTCAGACTCCGATGATATTTAAGAAGAGTCTTGCTTTCGACCTTTTTTTTTTCCAGCATCGACATCTTTAAACTTCTCAAAATCCTTTAATATATCCCACACATGATCAAATTTAAAACCTTTTTTGGAGTTCGGATCTTGCATAAGTAAACATTTTGCTTGATTAATATGCAATATTTTAAAAAAAATATTGAAGGGAAACTGTAAGTAAATATATACAAATAAAGTATAAGTAATTACAAAATAAATACTCACACTATCTTTATCTTAAGCACCACTAGGATGCATATTTTCAACTTGACGTACACAACCATTTAATTTTCTTATAGCCTTCTTAATAACTTGAATTCAAGATTGCACCGATCTTATGTTGCGATACTCCCAACACTCATCCTTTGCATTATTATATGCTTCTTCCACTCGACCCCAAAAATGATCTCTAGATTGATGTACACCCGTTATTGAATCTTGAGAAACATATAAATAAACTTTGCATAATAGCATATCTTCATTGGTAGGGTATCCTGTAGTAGGGGTGGGCATCGGTCGGTTCGGTTCAGTTGTAAATATTATCGGTTTAGCGTATCTGTTATCGGTTTACAAATATGGTAAACCGATAACCGAACCGATAAGATATCGGTTATCGATTAACCGGTTATCGATTTACCCGATAAGATAACTCAATCTAGAGTTAAGCAAAAAAGAGTAAACAATTCACATGTAGTAAACTAATTTTTGCGTTTTGGCCACAACTAATATTTGAGGCTTCTGCTTGGAGAAACTAATATTCAATTTGTTGAGAGTTGTAAAACAGTTTCACTTCAATACTGTCGTAATAAATGGAAACCCTACTATTGGTATTGAAACAATTTGACAACATTTCCAGTTTCCAAGAAGAACAAAGAACCCAAGAAGTAAAGAACCAACTTTCCAGTTTCCAACACTACAAACATCAACATAATGTTGCTGCTAAGCACAAAATCTGCAACTAATATTCACATATTGAAGTAGTCAAGAATGGTACCAATTCGATAGAATCAAACAACAGTTCAAATTCAAGTAGTAATTTCGTTAATCCTTGTTGGGTTATCGTTTAACCCATTAACACAATTGCCAAACCGAGGCCCGAACCGATAACCCAATAGTGAAAAAATTCTAAACCGTTACCGAACCGTTAACCCAATAACCCAATTCCGATAACCCAATAAATAACGGTTCGGGTTATCGGTTTTACCCGATATATGCCCAGCCCGATCCTGTAGATCGAGTTGACATTTTTTTAAAGTGATTAGAGGAAAAATGGATTATATGGTTACGGAAAAACAAAAACCGACTTCGTATGTTGGCACTTTAATATATATATATATATAAGTAGAGCCAAAAATATACATAATACATACTTAGATTTCATCTCGACCTCAACCGTTGGATGGATTTCATCCTAATCTCAACCATCGGATGGATTTCATCCTTGTCTCAAATTTATCTTTAGGTAAAATATCTCTACACATTCTTCAATGTGTAGAGATAAAGTAGACACACTTATTGACCGAATAATAATATGATAGATTTTATCTTGATCTCAACCGTCGGATGAATTTTATCCTTTATCTCAAATTTTTTTTAGGTAAATATCTCTACACATTCTTCAACGTATAGAGATAAAGTAGACACAATTATGACCAGATAATAATATGATAGATTTTATCTTGATCTCAACCGTCGGATGGATTTCATCCTTATCTCAAATTTATCTTTATGCAAAATATCTCTATACATTCTTCAATCTATAAAAGTGAACATCATTTAGGAAAATAACTCAGGATTTCCAGTTCATTTCAAAGCCTATTCTCATTTGTTCTGAAAATGAATTTCTATACTGGAGGTTCATCTAATAATAATGATGAAAATTCCTCTTCATCATTATCATCTTTAAATTTAGATGATACTACTGCAGAAGAGCATCAAGTAATCTTGCAAAATATTCGCATGAACAACTATATGTTGCAGCATTTGCAAGATATCAAAATAATGAAGTTTTCGGAGTTGGCTCCGTTCCAGGTCATTTGGTAATCAATCGAGATTGTGAAGCAGCTGATAATAATTTATTTTTCGATTATTTTTCGGATAATCCACACTTTAATGACGATATGTTTTGTCATCGATATCAGATATCCCGGAATTTGTTCCTTCATATTGTTGATGCAATTAAAGCTTATGATACGTACTTCGAACAACGCGTTGATATGATGGGTAGATTTGGATTATCTACTCTACAAGAAATCACAGTTGTGTTTAGAATATTGGCATACGGTTGGCAAACCGTATGCCAACCGTATTCTAAATTTAGAATGCGATGGGTAGACTTGGATTATTATCTGCTGGCAAACCGTATTCCAACATTCAAAAGATATTTTACCTAAAGTAAATTTGAGATAAGGATGAAATTCATCCGACGGTTGAGATCAAGATAAAATCTATCCTATTATTATCTGGTCATAATTGCGTTTACTTTATCTCTATATACTGAAGAATGTGTAGAGATATTTTATCTAAAAATAAATTTGAGATAAGGATGAAATTCATCCGATGGTTAAGATCAAGATAAAATCTATCCTATTATTATTCGGTCAATAATTGTGTTTACTTTATCTCTACACATTGAATAATGTGTAGAGATATTTTACCTAAAGATAAATTTGAGATAAGGATGAAATCCATACGATGGTTGAGATTAGGATGAAATCCATCCGGTTGAGATCAAGATGAAATCTAAGTATGTATTATGTCAATTTTTTGCTCTACTTATATCTATATATATTAAAGTGCCAACATACCCATTCATACGAAGTTGGCTTTTGTTTTTCCTTAACCATATAATCCGTTTTTCCTCTAATCACTTGCAAAAATGTCCATTCGATCTACAGGATACCCTACCAATGAAAATATGCTATTATGCAAAGTTTATTTAGATGTTTCTCAAGATTCAATAACAGGTGTACATCAATCTAGAGATCATTTTTGGGGTCGAGTGGAGGAAGCATACAATAATGCAAAGGATGCGTGTTGGGAGTATCACAACAGAAGATCGATGCAATCTCGAATTCAAGTTATTGGGGAGGCTATAAGAAAAATTAAATGGATGTGCACGTCAAGTTGAAAATTTGCATCCTAATGGTGCTTCAGATAAAGATATTGTGAGTATTTATTTTGTAATTACTTATACTTTATTTGTATATATTTACTTACCGTTTCTCTTCAATTTTTTTTTTTTTAAATATTGCAGATTAATCAAGCAAAATGTTTACTAATGCAAGATCCAAACTACAAAATAGGTTTTAAATTTGATCATGTGTGGGATATGTTGAAGGATTTTGAGAAGTGTAAAAATGTCGATGCTGGAAAAAAAAAAAGTTCGAAAGCAAGACTCTTCTTATATATCATCGGAGTCTGAGACTCCTACTCCAGATTCACCTCTAGTATCATCTCCTAACTTATTATCATTTTCACTAAATTTGAATGAGGATGTTGCAGGTGATTCCACATCATCAGAACGACCTATTGGGTTGAAGAAAGCAAAAATGAAGAGAAAAATCGATGAAGGTCTTTCATCTGCTATGAAAATGGTCCAATCTAAAAATAATCAGCTTGTTGAGTTATTGGCAAAGTCAAGTGCAGACAGGCAGCGAGATATGAAGATAAAAGATACAGCTTTGAAACTAAAAGAATTTTAAGAAGAAACTAAATTTTATTGTCGAATTTAGATTCTATTGAGGATCTAAATATTCGTGAATTTATTCGACAAGAACAAATACGGATAAAAGAAGTCAACAATTTCAACAACCACAACAATCCTCTGTCCCGTACACTCAATATTTTTAATGAGATTGGTGGATCTAGAATCGACCGACTAGAGTACTAAATTATTGTTATAATTTTCTAATTATTATGTTATTTAATGTATTTCAATTTTAATCTATGTCAATCACTAATTTATTAAATATTTTTTTTACGTTATTTATCAACAACATATTATATTTTATATTTGAACTTTTCATTTTTGTGATGGTTATATTTTTTTATACAATTATAAATTATAATAAAATTAACTTACAATTTTATATAAAACTAATATATACGAATATAAATTTATAAAAATTACACAACAAAATTAAGATGTAGAACTAATATTATAAAGATATTACATAAACAATAATTAGGTATATTAGGGACCTAAATGAAACAAGTAAAATTTATAATATGTTATATTAAAAGTGTTATATAATAAAAATTAATAATAAAATATTGATGAATAGTAGTGGTGTTGATGAATAGTGTAACACCATTTGGTGTAACACTATTCACACACCAAAATGGTGTTGGGTTGCAGCACCAAAACACCAAATATTACACCAAAATAGGATTTGGTGTAATATTTAGTGTAAGGTTGGAGATGGTCTAAAGGAGCAGCTTTGGATTAACAAGACCCAAATTCAAAGTGTTTCTGTTTCTGTAGGCTCAAACAGATATTTATAGAAATATTTAAATTGAACAAACCTTATAATTGTGTAAGGAATACCAGAGTCAGCCAAGTATTGTTCAGCCTTTCTCTTCCAGACCTGTAACCTTCACACAAGTTAGTCCGGCAGAACTTTTCGATGAAAACGATTCCAACAAATAAAGCAGGTCAAAAGGAAAAAGGTAATAACTATTTTAAGAACCATCGACTAAAACCTGCCAGCAATTAAAATTCTTGAATGCACGTGAAATTACATTTTTTGCCATAAGCATAACTGAGAAGTAGCAGTACCCGTCTAAAATGCAAGCAGAGGCTAATTTAGCAAGAAAAGTTCAGGTAAGATGGCCATTAAAATGGCAGAAAGAACACAACTACGCTTCAGTCCCAAAAAGTTGGGTTGGCAATATGAATCCTCACTGACCATTTTCCTCTATCTACGTTCATCTCAGGCCAAAATAATAGAAGAAATAAAGGAAAAGAGTCAAGGAACAAACCAGTATATTTCCGTTTCCAATACTGTTCAAGGGGTGGTTAGGATTTGTCCCTCCCATTGACCCAACTAGCACGATCTGCTTCACACCAGCAGCTTTAGCTGTAAACATGCAAAATGTATATCTAAGATAAACAGAGAGCATCCTATATCCAGTAGCAATAGTGTCAAAGATGACTCCTTACCAGCATCTATTTGGTTCTTCTGGCCAATCCAGTCTACCTACAAATACAAAGTCAGCATTTTTTTGTGTCAGACAAAGACAACTACAAGCCTGAGGACATGAGTAGCCATAGCTTTCTATACCTGTTCAGGGTATGCCCCATCCTCAAAATAGAATTCCGGTCTTCCACCTTGAGTTGGATCAAACCCAGGCTTCATTTTTGGCACAGCACTTGTAAGAATAACAAGAGCATCAATACCTTGTATGGCAGGAATAATACTCTCAGTATCCCTGATATCACCAATATAAACATCATCGGCACCGCCAATTTTTTGTTTGCTTTCCTCCGTTCTAACCAATCCTCTCGCTGTATATTTCTCTGACCTCTCCTTCAACTTCTTATAAACAATTGATCCTACAATGTAAACAACTTGTTAATGAGGGAGCCGTGAAATTGTTTGATCGTGAGAGGAACAGGAATAGCTCAATCTACATCATACCCTAAAGCTCATGGCCACTTGACATGATTGATTCTAGCATTAGTCATTTACTAAGAAGCCTAAGAAGCAAAATTCTAAGAATAGTTGTTGCTTTGTACATTCTTGAAAGCTATAAAGAACCTCCTCAATAGATTTGAGAAGCAATGCTTATAGGACAAATCCATATATTACTGTTGCAAGACTTCAACGCAAAAATAATCTAACTGCTTGGGCTCCTATCTCTTCTTTTAGAGTATTCTTTTTTGAAGGGAGAAAAAGGGAAAGACAAAAGCAATATGTTCTAGTACAATATGTATCACCGGATTTCCATTCAACAGCTTTTTTATATCCACCGAATACCTGCTACTTCTCACCAGCACAGTATAGGTATGGAGTAACTCGGTCCACCAAGGGTTAGACAGACGGGAAGAAATAACCTAGTTTTTTTTTGTCTCGAATTGGATTTGAACCCGTGGGATTTTAATTTCCATCCACTTAATTGACCAGTAGGCTAAGCCCTTTTATGAATACAATTGTGTAATCATCATGTGCCTTAGTTAGGTCTCCTTATGATCATGCTCATACAAATTTCAATGCCTCAATCCCACATAACCCCTTAACATTACTTCCAACAAAAAAAGCCAAAATCATAACCAGAATTCCCCAGAATTAGACCCCACAAACTGCATATATACTGAATTAACACCCCATAGCCAAAGATTAGCAGTGGTTACAGCAGTACTCCGCATTCAACAATTTAAAATTTTCAGAAAATGAAGATTACATATATAAATGCTCTAAAACCCTTGAGCGATGAATGAATGTGTCAAAATCAAGAAACCCCAAAAAAGGCAAAAAGGAAAATTTACCAGTTCTGCCACCAGCACCAGTAACAAGAACAGTGCTTGTGTTCAAATCAGCCATGGCCAAAACTGAGAATTTGCTAAATTTCTTGTTTTTCTTTGGAAATGAAACAAATGATGAGGTAGTTGCTAGAAGTGAGGACAACTCTGGATGTCTATGATTTACCAAACTTAATTTATGGCATTGGTAAGGTGATACACGTGTCAAGGCAGCCATTTTTATGGCAAGAAAATTTTAGTCCAATATTCAAGAATCAAGTATAGTATGTGAACTTAAGAGGTGATACTCAAAAGTTAGTGTTATTTTGTTCTATTTTTCCTGATTAATAGGTAGTTGGGATTATTGTACATTTTTCTTATCCATTTGTCAGATTTCCTTGTGACCAATCACCTTATCAACTTCTCAATTTTTATTTTTTATTTTTATTTTGACAGCTCTCGTGAGGTTTTTGGAGTGGGTTTCGAGAAAAAAACATAGCCAGAATTATAACTGTAATTGAAAGATAGCTACAATTTTAAAAGTAATTAAAATCTGGCCATTTTTCCATGTAAAAATAAAATGTGAACAAAAAAACCCTTTAAAATCCAGAAAAATTTCAGCATAATATGCTGGAGTTCAAATTTTTTATATATGAGATTCTAGCATAATGTGCTGGAATTTTATAATGTATTGGAGTTCTAACATAATATGCTGGAAGTTTATACATAGGAGCTCGATAATCCATGCTGGAACTTTCCGTGTGCTGGAGTTCTAACATAATATACTAGAAGTTTATACGCATGAGCCTTATAATCCAGCATATTATACTGGAACTTTTCATGTTTCGGCAAAATAGTGGTTATTTTTCAATGAATTTGCAAACGCTGCTATTTTCAGTTATCAGTCTGAAAACTAGCTAGCCCGTGCTATTTTCATGGTTTTAGATACACAGTCTAATTATTGGGCCATCAAGTAAATGTGACGACCCAAAGGGTCATCACCTGTTTCCTCATTCGTTCTGTGCTTCTGAGGCCTTGGAAACCTCACTTTTGGTTGCCTCGATTTGCATGCGCACTCCGGGCGCGAAGCCGGAAAATTTTTATGTTAAAATATATGAATTCTATGAAAAATTTGGTGAATTATGATATTAACATTGATATAGTTGACTTTGGTCAACATTTTGGGTAAACGGACCCGGACCCGCGATGTGACGGTCCCGGGAGGTCCGTAGAAAAATATGGGACTCGGGCATGTGCCCGGAGTCGAAATCCGAAGTCCGGAACCCCGGTAAAAGAATTTTCCTGATAAATTGTTTTCTGAAATTAATAAGGAAAAACGGAAATGAAAATGAGTTAGAAAATATAAGTATCGGGCTCGTATTTTGGCTCCGACGCCCGGTGCATGTCTTAAATATGCGTTAAGCGCTTCCTGTGAAATTTGGTCGAAATCGGACGTCGTTTGACGTGTTTCGGACCTAAATAGCTAAAGTTGAAGGTTTATGAACTATGAAATGAAAATTATGAGTTTTGGGGGTTGATTCTTTGATTTTGATGTTATTTTAGCGATTTGATCGCGAGAGCAAGTTCGTAGGATGATATTGAGTTAGTGTGTGTGTTTGGTTGGGAGCCCCGAGGGCTCGGGAGTGTTTCGGAGGTGGTTCGGGGTGTTTTTGCACTTAAAAATATAGCAGATTTTCTGCAATTTTGCACAGGCCTTTTTTTCTCCGTGATCGCGGCCTTAGGCTCGCGTTCGCACTGCTCATGGTGTTCCCCTTCACCGCGTTCGCATCATTACTTCGCGTTCGCATAGAGCTGTTGAACTCTGAGGGCCCAGCCCTCCTTCCTTCATCGCGTTCGCGTTAGCTGGATCGCGTTCGCGTAGAGTCCCAGCCTTACTTCATCGCGTTCGCGTGATGGTCAACGCGTTCGCGTAGGCCATTCCTTTGGACCCTCAGTGTTTCCTCTTCGCGTTCGCAGCCCTTCCCCCGCGAACGCGTAGCTTGCCAGTTCCCCCTTCTTCGCGAACGCGACACCCCTGTCGCGAACGCATAGAACAAAAATACCCAGTTATATTTTTAAGTTTCCAGAATCAGAACATACGGGTTTCATTCAAATTCCTCACGAACTCTCTTCTCCCCCAAGATTTAGGAAGCCATTAAAGCTCCCTCTCTTCAAGACCACTTGGGTAAGTAATTCCCCACTCATTTCCTTCACTTTTCCTTCATTAATTAGTAAGTTTTTATGTCTAAAACATGAAATCAAGGTAGAAATTAGGGCTTTTGGGTAGAGTTAGGTTTTTGAAAGTTTTGGGCGATTCAACCTCAATTTGGGGTCGGATCTTGAAGCAAATTATATATTTGAACTCGTGGGGTTATGGGTGATTGGAATTTGGTCCGAGCTCGAGTTTGGACCATGTGGGCCCGGTGTCGGATTTTGCTATTTTTGGAAGAATGGTAGGAAATTCATTCTAGGCTATGGGATTATGTTGTTGAGCCTCATTTGATATTATTAAATTATTTATGATTAGATATCATTGTTCGGAGTCGAATTCTAGAGGAAAGGCGGTGTTAGAGGCTTGATTGCTATTTTCGGACCGAGGTAAGTGTTTGATCTAACTTTGGCTTGAGGGAATAGGATTAGAGTATCATAAATGCTATTTGCTAATTGATCGAGTACGGTGTATAGGCGTGGTGACGAGTGTCTATACACCGGAGTCTAGCATGACCGTGGGTCTTTGTTTGTACTTGTTTTTGAGATAATTTGGAACTCTTCTATGCTACAACATGTTTTTCTGCAAATGTGAAGAGTTTGAGGATAAGTTGTGAAATATTAATATTTTGGAGCATTGGCTCGAGTGTTAAATACCATTGAGTCAGAGATGAACGTATAGAAAAGAGGTGTGATTAATCCCTTGCCGTGATGGTTTGATTACAGTGAGTATTGCCCTTTCCGGGTTGTGAAAGATGTTGTTATTGTTCCCTTGCCGGGTCTTGGTTGTTATTTGTGTTGTTCCCTTGTCGGGATAGTTCATATTACTTGTTTATTTCTCTTGCCCGTTTGGTTGTGACTGTTATTTGGGTGAGGAAGAGTGAAATTGCACGAAGGGTCATTCCGTGCTATTCTTGATTATATTTGCACGAAGGGTCATTCCGTGCTATGTTTTGACTATTTATGCACGAAGGTACATTCCGTGCTCTAATTTGATTATTTTTGCACTAAGGGTCATTCCGTGCCATGAGATGAGAGCTATGTGAGGGAAAGCACGAAGGGTGATGCCGTGCATTTTATTTGATTGCTTTGGGTGAGATTGAGAGTAAAAGCACGAAGGGTGATGCCGTGCAACTATTGAATTTCTTATTCTTTGTTAATTATTGTTGTGCCATGTTTCTTATTTACGCTGATGAACTTTATATCCAAATTGTACTCTCCCTATAGCATGTTTCCCTTCCTTTTAGCTGTGTAGTTTCGGTATTTTCTTTCCTTTTGTTGTATGTTTGTATATAAAAATTGTACAGGTTGGTTTGGTAGTCCTGTCTAGCCTCGCCACTGCTTCGCCGGGGTTAGGCCAGGCACTTACCAGCACATGGGGTCGGTTGTGCTGATGCTACACTCTATGCATTTCTTTGTGCACAGATCCAGGAGCAGCTTTTGGACAGCAGCAGTAGGATTCTTATCCGGGAGCTATCTTCAGTCCAGGGACTCTCGAGGTAGCCTAGCTGGCCTTCGCAGGCCGAAGTCCCTTTCCTTATTTCAGTTTGTTTTCATTGTACCGAAACAGACATGTGTATTTCTTTCATTCAGACTTGTTGTAGTATTCTATAGTAGTCCATGAGCTAGTGACACCAGATTTTGGGTAGGGATGTGTTTCAAACTTCGGCATTTTTATATCTTTTGTTAAACTTAAAGTCTTCCGCATTTCTTTAACTGTTGTTAGTATATTATATTGTTGAGGTTGAATAGCGAATGTTTAATGTATGGCTGGCCTAGCTCCGATAGTAGGCGCCATCACGACGCCCGATGGTGGGAAAAATTCGGGTCGTGACAGTAAACCTGATGGGCCGAGGTCACACTCCATCAATTGGGTCTTCAAAAGGGTTTTCAAACGATTCGCCTCACAGAGTTGTTTATAAAGTCAAATAATAGAGTTATTTTCAACAAGTGAAATTTGTAATCTTGAAATATAGAATAACCTATTCAATAGTAAAATTGACCTAGTGTAAAATTTATTTATAACACCGGATATTAATTAAACTTTATCTCATATCTCATTAGGAAGACAAGAGATATGGTAAAAAGAACATGTGAATATTTCATTTGCAAAGTGGGTTAGAAATCAATGAAAATTCAAGTTTTGATTAAATCAAGGAATCTTTACACAAATAGCTAGTCGGATTCACCATTTACTTTTTATAGCTGGTATACATAAATATTTTTGTTTAAACTATTGAGTGGATGACTATATAAGTTAAGAAAAAAATGCCAGATATATCCCTCTACTTTGAAAGATTGTATCGCCTCCGGAACGACTAACCTATCCCAAACAAAGAAAAACCCATATATACCCTGAACCGCCCCATTACCCAATGCAATACCCTTTAATTAATCATAACCGCAGACAAATAATATCTATTTTCAAACAAAAATCTTGTATGAACCTAAAATCTCGCCGGGTAGCTTTTTTCTCTATGGTTCCTTCAAAAAATGAACTTCTTGGTTCTTCAACCTCGATTCATTGAATCTTAGGGTTATTTTCTTCTAGGTTTCATATCTATCTAACCATTAGAAATGGTATAATGTCGGAAAAAAGTTGTGCATCGAAGATGATATGTTATTGCAGTAAAATTAATAACTTCTTCACCTCTAAAAGCATTGATAATCCTGGAAGGAGATTTTACAAGTGTCCGAAACCTGAAGTAAGTTATATTTTTTATTATTCTTAATTTTGTTATTTTATAATTTTCAGTTTTTTCTCTTTATATAACAGTTGGTAATGCGAGTTTTTTTTTATTTGGTTGGACAGCAAGATTCTTATGGTTACTTGGAGTGGCGCGATGATGTGCTACCAAATAGAGCGTTGATGGTAATTAGTAATTTAAAGGCTAATTGGAGGCAACGACATTTAGAATCCATACTTTAAATACCTCCTTGGACGCGATTAAGATAGAAAGAGATAATTGGAAGCAAAAAATTGATTTGAAAAGCATGACAACTATCAAGTCAACAAATCAAGGGAATTAAAAAAGAAAGTGGTGAACATGAAGATCTTGATTATGATTTCATGTGCTTTGTTGGTTGGCTTTGTTGTATCACAATTCATGAAGTGATGTATTATCTTAGTTTTGTTGTATTTTTTTTTGGTAATATTTTATTTTGACCGAAAAAAATTGATGTTGCAGTCAACTTTTTCGTTAATATGATGTGTTCTGTTGTTCATGTTATAGCCTCTTTTCATCATTGGTGAAGTTTGCTCTATTTTTTCAGTCTTCTTGGCAGCACTTTACATCACAACTTCAGCATCAAATGACTGCAAAATTTAATCTCTAATAGTGATAAAAATGCAGAGACATCCCTCGCTATTGATCCCTATTGAATTGGTCACTTCAGCACTAAATAAGTCAAAAATCAATACAAAATAACTGGATATTGACCCAGCAGTTGAAGCTATTAAATCAGCACACACATACACAAAATAATTGAGTTCAGTTAAGTAGTTATTGAATCAACAAAAAAATACACAAAGCAACTGGAGATTGATGCTACTTAAATCTGAGTAGCAATTACAGTTAAAATAGATATGTGGATGCCACACTATAATTTTACCAAAAACTTACACAACCTGAAGCATAATGGGACATCCAAATCTTTAAGAGTACTGTAAATAAGCAGTAATTACATCACCAAATCATCAAAATAAGAGTACTATCACAAGCAATAATTATATCATCAAAATACTACTGATAGTTTTCAAAAACACCACTGATAATGTCCCTTCCTTGGCTCCAACTTGCCTATCTTTTTTTGACATTGCACTTTCAACTGATTTGTAGTCATATGTCATGATTCCAAATTCCCACCTTAGGATGTCGTGATGGCATATAGTCTTTAAGACTAGGTAAGCTTAACATACATTGAGATTTTAATAGATTTAACGAATAAGATATAAAATTAAACTGATGATCTATCATAATAAAATCCAAATGATACAACAGTCAAATAATCCCAAAATCAATGGAATTGAGTCATAAGCTCTACAGAAATATACTGAGAATCTCTAATACAACACTATTTGATAAGAAGATAAACAGTAGTAAAAGCAATCAGAAGGTGACTCCGAGGATTGCGAGTGTTAAGCAGGCATACCTTGAAGTCTCTGAATTCTCTGGGTTGACTCACTAACGTCCAGCACGGGCTGAAGTACCTGGATCTACACAACAATGTGCAGAAGCGTAGCATGAATATATCAAAATGGCACCCAGTAAGTATCAAGCCTAATCTCGATAGAGTAGTGACGAGGCCATGTCAAGACACCTACTAGACAAAAAAAAACCTGAACAAAATATGATATAATCTAAAAACGGAAAGCAAGAAAATAGATGACAACAAAACAGTACGATGATATAAGGCTAACAACAGAAATCAAAGCAATAAAGGACAACAAATAGTGAACATATAGTAGGAACAAACAGTGATCAAGTACAGTAAAAGTATAAGGAAAAAACGAATGAAGGAAAGACAATAACTATTCAAATCAACATGCCTTTTCACTTAGAATGTATAACAAGAATCACAACCGAGTTATTGCACCTCCTTTTTCACATTTCACAAGTCATAATCACAATCTTTCTTATATCACCGCGTGAGTCTTTCATTTAGTTTTAAAACAGTTTTCCCGAAATAGCTATATGTGTTTTGCCCCTTTATCTCACCACGTGGCTTAAAGTAATTCCCTTACCATCAACACACGTATAAATCTCACCTTATCTCACCACATGCGTTTCAATACCCACCCTTATACCACCGCATGCGTATCAATATCATGACACAATAATCAACTCGCACCACACGTGCCCATATGCCATAATATTTGCCAAGTCAACAATATTAATTTTACCACAATATATAGCCCACGGCTCAACCACAAAATATACAATAATCTCAATAGCAACAAATGAACGAGAAATAACTCATCAAAGAAAGGTATTCCAATTACCAACAATTTCAATCACAACTATGTCAATAGCTTTCAACAACTACAACTTTAATACTCAATAATGAAAGTATTTCCATGAAACGACATCTTTCAATTCTAATGCATGACATAAGCTTAACAATAAAAGAGATAGCATGAAATGACAACTATAACTAATTGCATAACAATAGCTCAACAATGGAAAGAATAACATGTAATAACAACTACTAATAACTGCATATAAGGAAAACCTTGACAAGGAAAACTAGACATGTAATGACACTTCATTTAAAGCATGTGAGAATCAACTTGACAATGAAAGATAGCACAAATAATAACAACTTTAATTAAATGCTTATGATTAACCTAAGAGTCTAAACCAGTTAATTTTTACATATAAGCCCGTGTACACACTCGTCACCTCTTGTACATGTCTTCCACATAGTTCGAATAGTACAATCAACCCAAATCCTAAGGGGTAGTTTTTCCCACACAAAGTTAGGCAAGATACTTATCTCAAGCAAGCTAAATCAATCCACTAATAAGCCCTTCCCGTGCAAATCCAACTCCGCACGGCTCCAATCTAGCCAAAATAACTTAATATCATAAATAAAATCCATAGGAAGCAATTCCAGATAATAAAGATTCAATCTTTAATGAACATCAAAAAGGCAACTCAAAAAGTCAACCCTAAGCCCACACTCTAGAACCCCGTCAAACTCATAAATTCCGAACACCCATTCAATTACGAGTCCAACCATACTACAATCATCCAATTCCGACCTCAAACGGCCTTCAAATCCTCTATTCATACTTTAGAAAAGTTTTTTACTAAAATTCTCAATTTCTCCAATTCAAATCACCAATTAAATGATAAAAACAAAGATGGAATCATGAATAATGGAAAAATATGAGCAAAAAGTAATTACCCCAATCCAAATAAAATCTCCTCCAAATCGCCCAAAACCGAGCTCTACAACTCAAAATATATTAAAATGAACGAAATCCTCGAAAAAGAGTATTATATAATCTGCCCAGGTGTTGTTCATCGCGAATGCGAGACTCTCATCGCATTCGCGTAGACCAAAAATACACTTCCCATAAGAAGGCCTTCACGTTCGTGTTCCCATATCGCGAACGCGATGAAGCAAACCTTCAAGCCTTCGCGAACATGTCCTGTACCTCGCGAACGTGAAGGCTAAGCTCCTTCCAGCACTAGGCTGCTTCGCGAATGCGGAGCTCGATCGCGAACACGAGGAAGGGCGCTGCCCAACACCCTTTAACCTTTCGCGAACACGTCTTCCATGCCGCGAACGCGAAGAAGGAAACCAGACCTGATACATCAGCAATCCAAAAACAAGGTAGAATGGTCTGTAGCCCATCCGTAACACACCCGAGGTCCCCGAGACCCCGTCTAAACACACTGATCAATTTCAAAATACAATACGAACTTATTCGAAGCCTCAAATCACATCAAACAACACCAAAACCACGAATTGCAGCTCAATTCAAGCCTAATGAACTTCCAACTTCTAAAACTCATGTCGAACCATACCAATTAAACTCCGAATGATCTCATTTGTACACTAGACCCAAATAAAACAACGGACCTATTCTAACTCCAGGAATCAAAATCTGAACCCGACATCCACAAAGTCAATTCTCGGTCAAACCTTTCAACCTTCCAAACCTTCAACTTTCCAACTTTTGCCAAAAACATCAAATCAACCTACGGACCTCCGAATCAACATCCGGACATACGCCTAATTCCAAAATCACCATACAAAACTATTGAAACGATCAAAACTCTATTCCGAATCCGTCTACACACAAGTCAAACTCTAGTAAACTCTTTCAACTTAAGCCTTCAAACTTGGGACTAAGTGTCCCAATTTACTCCAAAACTTCCCTGAAACCAATCCAACTATCCCGAAAAGTCACATAACCATAAATAAACATAAAAGATGCAATAAATAGGGGAATAGGGCTACAATACACAAAATGACTGGCCGGATCATTACATTCTCCCCCTCTTAAACAATCGTTCATCCTCAAACGGCTTTAGAATTATAACCGGAGTGCGGAAAAGATGAGCATATCGAATCCAGATGTCATGATCGATATGCCAAGTCGCCTCATCGAATAATTGACTCCTCCCTTGAAACTTTACTGAAATAATATTCTTTGACCTCAACTTCCAGACCTGCCTATCCAATATAGCCACCGGCTCCCATCATAAGTCAAATCCTTGTCCAATTGGACTGAGCTAAAATCTAATACATGTGACGGATCACCAAAATACTTCTGGAGTATAGAAATATGGTATATCGGATGAACTAATGATAAGCTGGGGGGGGGGGGAGGAGAATACAAGTCTATAGGCCATCTCACCAAGTCTCTCATGGATCTCAAAAGGACTAATATACCTAGGGCTCAACTTGACCTTCTTCCTAAATCTCATCACACCCTTCATGGGTGAAACTCTAAGAAAAATTCTCCCGCCTACCATAAATACTACATCACGAGCCTTCGATCACCATAACTCTTCTGCCTAGACTATGTTATACGAAGTCAATCCTGAATCAAATTGACTTTCTCCAAGGCATCCCGAACCAAATTAGTGCCCAACAACCTGGCCTCCCCCGGCTCGAACCAACCAACTGGAGAACGACACAGCCTCCCATATAAAGCCTCACAAGAAGCCATCTAAATACTCAATTGGTAGTTGTTATTGTAGGTGAACTCTGCAAGCGGTAGAAATTGTTCCCATGAACCCCTGAAATCCTAACACAGGCACGTGAATATCATCCAAGATCTGAATGGTACGCTCGGACTGCCCGTCCTCCTAGGAGTGAAATACCGTTCTCAGTTAGACCTGTGTGCCTAACTCACGCTGCACGGCTCTACAAACATGCGATGTAACTTGCGTGCGTCGATCGGAGATAATAGACACCAGCATACCATGAAGAGGAACAATCACGGATATAGTTTTGAGCCAGGTGCTCTGAAGTGTAGATAGTCACAACTGGAATGAAGTGTGCAGATCTGGTAAGTCTATCTATAATATCCCATACTGCATTAAATTTCTTCAAGGTTCGTGGTAGTCCAACAATAAAATTCATGGTAATACGCTCCCACTTCCACTCTGGGATCTCAAGTCTCTGAAGCAAATCGCCCGGCCTCTAATGCTCATACTTCACCTGCTGACAATTCAAACACCGAGCCATATACTCTACTATATCTTTATTCATTCTTTTCCACTAATAGTGCTGCCTCAAATCCTGATACATATTAGCGGCACCCGGATGAATGGAATACCACGAACTGTGGGCCTCCTCAAGAATTAACTCACGCAACCCATCCGTGTTGGGCACACAAATCCGGCCCTACATCCGCAACACCCCATCATTTCCAATAGAAACCTCCTTGGCATCACCGTGTTGCACCGTGTCCTTAAGGATAAGCAAATGGGGGTTTTCATACTAACGCGCTCTGATGTGCTTGTAGACATCGAAATTTTAATGGATCAAGCCCGTATGAAATTTGGGCTAAATCCGAGTCTATCAGGGGTTCCTTGGAGGCTACTCTATCCTAACCCTAGGTTACTCCTATAAAAAGGGTTACATATCCCCTTAAAAGGGATATCCCAAAAATGAAGATCATCTCGAATATCCCATAAACTCACAGGATACTCACAAAGAGATCAAGATGCAGCCGGATAATTCTTGATAATCAAATACTTCAAGAAGTAGATCTACACCATATTTTCATGGATATCATATACATACAAGAATGTCTGAATCATCCTACATTTGAGAACCACGCTGATCCAGCCCTAGAATTACGGTGATAATCAGGAGAGAAGAATCAAGAGAATAAACAGAATCGTACCCGCATCATTTTATCAATAAATTTATGTTTCTTCATATTTATATTGTTTTGTTGCAATTTGTTTTGTATCACAAATAATTTGTTGCAAACACCGCTCATATTAAAAAGACCGAGAAACCACGCAAGCAAGAACCCGGCTAGGCTCCAAAACATCCAACCTCACGAATAGACTGGCCAAAGCCTGAACATCCAATGCTAATGGTCTCTCTCCAAATGGAATATATGCAAGGTTACCCATAATCTCTACCCTCCTACTCAAGGCATCAACCGCAATATTGGTCTTCCTAGGATGATATAGAATGATGGTGATATCATAGTGCTTCAACAGTTCTAACCACCTCCGCTGCCTCAAGTACAGATCTTTTTGCTTACACAAGTGTTGTAGATTCCAATTATCTATGAATACCTCACAAGACACGCCGTAGAGATAGTGCCTCCAAATCTTCAATGCGTGAACAATGGCAGCCAACTCTAAATCATGAATGGGGTAGTTCTTCAGCAAACTCCTGCATCAATACATATCTAATGCTAATCCGCGAAGCATCACAAGAAACTGTATATAAGCCCGACTTTGAAGGCAAGACTAGGACCGGAGTTGTGGTCAAGGCAGTCTTGAGCTTCTGAAAGCTTTCTCACACTCATCTGACCACCTGAATGGGGCACCCTTCTGAGTCAATATGGTCAAGGTACTGCGATGGATGAGAAACCCTCCACGAAATGGCGATAATAACCAGCCAAGCCTAGAAAACTCTGGATCTCAATAGCTGAAAATGGTCTGGGCCAACTCTGAACTGCCTCCACCTTCTTCTGATCAACCTTAATCCCCTCAGTGGAAACCACATGACTCAAAAATGCCATCGAATCAAGCCAAAACTCACATTTATAGAATTATGCATATAACTTTTTCTCCCTCAAGGTCTGGAGCATGATCCTCAAGTGTTGCTCATGATCCTCCCGGCTGGGAGAATACACCAAAATGTTGTCAATGAACACGATGGTGAATGAATCAAGATATGGATGGAATACACTGTTCATAAAGTGCATAAATGCTGCGAGGGCATTAGTCAGCCCAAATGACATCACTAGAAACTCATAACAAGTCCTGAAAGCAGTCTTTAGAATGTCTAAATTCCGAATCTTCAACTGATGGTACCTTGACCTCAAATCAATCTTCGAGAATACCCGGGCACCCTGAAGCTGGTCGAACATATCATCAATATATGGTAGTGGGTACTTGTTCTTAACTGTAACTTTGTTCAGCTGCCTGTAGTCAATACACATCCTCATATGTCCGTCTTTCTTCTTCACAAATATAATTGGAGCACCCCAAGGCGAGATACTCAGCTGGATGAAACCCTTATCAAGCAACTCATGAAGATGTTCCTTTAATTCCTTTAACTCCACTAGTGCCATATGATATGGTGGAATAGAAATGGGTTGAGTGTCCGACACCATGTACCTACCAAAATCGATATCCCTATCAGGAGCATGCCTGGTAGGTCAGCTGGAAATACATCTGAAAAATCTCTTACTATTGGAACTAACTCAACGGCAGGAGTATCAACACTGACATCTCTCAAAAAGGCCAGATATACATAACACCCCATTTCCACCATTCGTTGTGCCTTTAGAAAGGACACTACCCTACTAGGAATACAATCCAATGTACCCCTCCATTCCAACTGTGGCAACCCTGGCAAAGCCACTGTCACAGTCTTGGCGCGACAGTCAGAATAGCGTGATGGGGTGATAACCAATTTATGCCAAACATCACGTCAAAGTTCACCAAACTGAGTAGTAATAGTTCAACTCTGGTCTCATAACCAAAACACGGTCTACAATAATAAAATCTCCCACAGGCATGGAAACATATATATGAGCACTCAAAGAGTCACGAGATATATCCAAATATTGAGCAAGCTAAGATGACAGATATGAATAAGTGGAACCCGGATCAAATAAGACTGATGCATCCCTTTGACAGACCAGAACAATACATGTGATGATTGCATCTGATGCAACCACCTCCGTCCTACCCAAAAAAGCATAAAAACGAGCCTGGCCTCCCCTTTTAGGGCAAACTTTACCCACCTGACCTTCACCCCTAGCCAGCGGTGCATGTGGAGAGGCAACTGGAGCAGCAACCATGGTTTGTGAACCCTATAGACCCGGTGAAATCCGTGGAGCCTGTGTAGTATGTGGAGGTGCACCTTCCTAGATCTGTGGTAATCCTCACCATATGTCTGGTATCACCACACCCGAAATAAGCTTTCGGTAGGCGTGGCTGCTGAAACTGACTCTGGCCTGGTTGGCTAGACCGACCGCTGAACGCATCTTGTGCAGGAGGTAAGCTGGAAAGTGGCTGTGCATAATGGGTGACCTGAGGCCTAGAAATAGTCAAAGCGCTGCGAGTAGCTGGAAGTGCTGAATAAACTGGTCGGCTCACATAACCTCTGTCGTGACGAGATGCAACTGGGGCGCGGGTACCACTAAATCTTCCAGAATCTCGAGACCTCTTGGCCTCCCTGTCCTTTCTCTCCCAGCCCCGCATACCCTCCATCCTCCGAGCGATCTCTGCCACCTGCTAAAATGGAGTATCCGTCTCCAACTCTCTAGCCATGCTAAATATAATACCATAATTGAGCCCCTCGATAAATCTACAGACTCGCTCCTTAACCGTAGGAACCAAGGCAGGTGCTCGCTAAATCTGATGGCATACTCTACACTGTCATAGTCCCCTGACATATCTGCTCAAACTTTGTGCGCCGTGCATCCCGAAGGGTCTAGACAACAAACTTCCTCAAGAATATATATGAAAACTGAGCCTAAGTGAGTGAGGATGCATCAGCTAGACTACCCTCCTCGTAAGCCTGCCACCACCTATATGCTACTCCTGACAATTGAAATGTAGTGAAAGCAACTCCTCTCACCTCCACAATACCCATGGTGCGGAGAATACAGTCGCACTTCTCTAGAAAACCCTGCGCATCCTCAGTAACTGCGCCACTAAAGGTAGGAGGTGTTAGTACCAAAAAAATCAAGTGTCATACAGAATCTAGTAAAGCAAACTTTGAACGATGATAAATCAGAAACAAAAGAGAAATCTACCAAAAGAGACACAAACATACAATGTGGTTCGGTTAATTGACCTACGTCTAAAGATGGAGATGAGCAATCCACTATGTAAAAACGAGTACAAATATCGAGAGAACAACCTCACAGAGAGCCAAACACAAGTGGCACACTAACACTTGTCCCAAAAAGTTCTTCCCCTAAACAAGACTCTCAAACCCCATATTGTTACATTGTGGATGCTACTGAATGAGAAGGAAAGATCCTTAATTTATAGAAGTCCAAACCTTTTCCTACAAGAAAAGGAACTAGCCAAATATAGGAGATTTATAATTTCCTTCTACAAGAAGGAAAACCCGATTATGGTAAATATGTTGCCCTTTTCTTCGAGAGATAGGAAAAACAAATATGGTAAAAAAATCAGGACAAACACCTAATAATTCTCACCCCCTGGCCTAAATTTCTGATAAAATAAACTTGATCAACCTTCTTCACATAACCTTCAACAGGCCGCATCTCCAAATCTCCTCCGCAAAGTTTGTCTCTACTTGAGTAGCACTCCAGTCAAATTTCTCAAATAAAAATCATGATTATCGTCAAATAGGTTGCGGCTAGAACTATACTTGCCAAGATGAACCTTTCTTGAACCTCGCTCTAATACCACTTATTAGGAATGAAAAAATCAGGTGTCATGCGGAATCTAGTAAAGCAAACCTTGAACGATGATAAATAAGAAAACAAAAGAGAAATCTACCAAAACAGACACAAACATTTAACGTGGTTCGGTCAATTGAACTACGTCCCCGGATGGAGATGATCAATCCACTATGTAAAAGAGAGTACAAAATATCGAGACAAAAACCTCACATAGAGGATGATCCACGCCCAATCCACGCTCAATAGTGAGTGGAAACGGTCGTTGGAAGAATAGTACCCCACAAGAGTCGGGGTCTATTTCCACATGGAGTTTTATATGGGTGTTAGCATGTACACTTGATGAAAGTAAATAAAATAGCTCAATTGCACTTCCAAATAAGGATTTTGTTTTCTACTTCGAAGAATTAACACTAGTAATTATCAACTAAGGAGAAGAGACTAGAAGACTAGTAATTGTTTTTGTTGTTTGTATCAAACGGGTAAAAGGCCTATGGATGTAACCTTCACCTAGGTATTAGCCTAATGAATAAATTATGTTAATGCTTGTTTTAGTGACCGGGGAGTATTATACCTCTCAACTCTAAATTACCCACTCAATACCTCTCGGTAATAGAGTGATTTTTCCCGAATTGGCTTTCAATCCCAATTGGGTATCAATTCAAATAGTTGATATGAGCTCAAGTCGAGTTTTCCCTATCTCTAGTTCAATACCTTTAATTAGGCTAGCTAAAACCTTAACTATTCCAATTTCTTGCACTACAAGAAATTTGCTTTTTAACGACCATTTTTTAACAAAGGGACGTGAATCCGGTCGTTATAGACGTATTCATAGCGACCAACCTTTTTTCCAGTCGTTAAAGATAATTTTTCATTTGACATTAACGACATAATAACGTTCTATCCTCAAAAAGCATAATATCCGGTCGTAAAAATTATAATTAATCAATAAAAAAAATAGGCGCTATACTTTCCCTCTTTTTTCCCCAAACTCACCCTATGCCCGCCCAATTCCCCCTCCAAAAAGACCCTTAGTCTACTGCTGATCAAAACCTAAAACTGCTATCAAAAATTTGTGTGAGGAGAGAAAATCCTTTTTCACCTTCGCCGACATTTGCTCATCTTAGAGTTTCTTCTCATCAAGGTAAGATTTGAAAATTTATCTTTTTTATATATTAATTTTGGTTCAAATTAATAGGGTTGAGATTTAGTTTTCAGTTTGGTGATGTTGGTGTTCAGGAATTGTGGCATGGTCGGTTTAGAATCAAGAATTTGTTGTACGATCGATATCAATTATCTTAATTTGGGCTTAAGAATTTTTTGATTATTTTAATCTGGGCTTAAGAAATATGAATTTGCGGAATGGTCAGTTTTAATGTGTAATCACCATATCATCATCTCTATCAATCTATTCTACTGCTTTTCATTTGTGTTTTTCTCTTGCTTTCTCCTTCATGGCATGACTTCTGTTTTTCTTTGTTGAGTAAAAGATTCAGTGGTTCTCCAGTTGGGTTCTAAAAAATTTAGAGCCTTAGAAGGATAAATCTCAATGCGTGAAAATTAGGCAATGGTTTTGACGA
>NW_017670502.1:486805-543718 GCF_001879085.1 Nicotiana attenuata | reverse complement strand
TCTACTAAGTGTACGTAAGTAAAAGTTAGGACTAAGTTTGGTTTTAGACCGAACCAAAGTACTTAAACTAATGTATTTGCTATTTGGTTTGGTGTTACCATATAATGGTATATCTATTGGGTTTTAGATATCAGCTTGGTGTTTGAGTTTTTGCTTCACTGAATTGTTATGTTTTCAGTTCACAACTTGTAGCAACAAATCTTGTGATGGCTTTTTATACTTTGTTTAATTTTTCACAATCTCTTATAAAGAATTGTTGTCCAATATTCGATTTACTTTACATTTTGCAGTATGAACGAATATGAGGAGAAGGCAGTGTCATTGGCACTATGTCCAAAGCTCCAAGATCTCACAAATAGACTCAAGGCTGTGCACATGAGCTGCCCTTTATTTGATACAGCACGCAGGGTGAGTGATCGAATACATCAAATTTACTTCTTCTTTCTGGTGTTTTGAGCGACATGGATGCCTAAACACTGCTCATTTTTTCTCTTTGCATTTTTCAGGTGAGGAATCTGGAACGTTCTTACTTTAAGGTGGAATCTCTATTGCTCTAGCCAGCACCCTCATCCCTTCAAAGTGACTGAAAATGACACAGAGTTTCCTTTTGACCGCTCGTAATAGAAAGGAATTCCACATGATTTTGTAGATAAACCAAGAGAACATAAACTGCTATTTATATAGAAGTTAGATTACTGGATTAAAGGTGTTTGTTGGAGTTGTGATTAAGTCGTAAGTCTTAAGCGTATCCATTCATGGTACTCTCGATGAAAATTTATTAGTTGCTCAAGTGCAAGTGAATGTCAAGACTCACCCATGGTTTGAACGTGGAGACGCACAAGAGAGAGACCGGAGGGAGAAGGGTGGTTGGTAGGTGTAAAATCCAAGTTGGGTGGTCAAGGAAATGTGAGGATAGGTGAATGATTGTTTTTGATTGTAAGTTATTATTCATCGACCTGTCTTGACATTTTCAGCTGATTTTTATGCAGGTGTCCAATACCCCTAGTTAATCAACACATGGTGTTTGATCCCTTTGTCTAAAAATTGCGCACTTCCGGGTCAATTTGTTTTGTGGTTCTTTACAAACATATTTTTTACAAAATGATATTTACTTTTATACGTAAGAGAGATTTATATTACATATAAGAGATCTAAAAAGGTCATTTTTTAATTTTAAGATTTTAAGAGGACGTGATGTACTATTACATCCAATCACCTAGATTTGTGGGACTATGATAAAAAAAATTTGCCTTGAACAGTACGAGATCATATCATATTGAATTAAATGTGAGTGATGGGAAATCATAAGTGATGAAAATCTTATTTGTGATCTGATGTTATCGCAGTCCCGCAAATTTAGGTGATCGGATGTGCTATTTGTACATCATGCCCTCGACGATGTAAGGCACATCGATCTTAATAACATATGTATTATTGATCTAGTAAAGAATTCTGTCTCTTACTACAAGCAAATACTTATATGTGATCTGGAATAGAGTAACCAACATCATTCATTTAAGAAATTAAATGGTACCATGTGATAACTTATGAATCTATGATGTAGAAGAATGCAGGTTGAAATTGTGAATAGATAACTTTGTAAAGGAACATATGTCTAGCTTAGACAGTTATCATTGCCTTTACTTTTATGTTAGGTATTGAAAGAACTTTTTGGTTGAGGTTATGCGGGCAGTTTTGGAGGTCACAATGGGGCTGTAGGTCTAATTCACTTGAGTTTATTCACAATCCTTGGAGCTTATTGCTTATAATTCCTTTCATCTCTCAAGTTCGTGTTATTTCAAAAAGTTGCAATTTTTTAAAATATCCATTTCTCTGCATTCTGTCTTTTCATTATCTTTGATTAACTAAAATCTTTTATGTGATTAAGCTTTCTCCTATAAGGTTTTTATGGTTGGCCAGGTTTATGCTAGGTAATTTGACTTTAAATTGTCTGGTTGCAGCTCTGTCCCAATTTTGCGGATGCATGGTCAAATTTAGCCAGCGCATATATGAGGAAAGGAAGGCTGAATTAGGCAGCCCAGTGTTGCCTTCAGGCTCTCACACGTTTGATACTAAAAAATTGAACTTCATAAAAGATTAGTTATGTGCGTTTGCAATTGTACTTTTCTTTACTGACTATGATTCTTTTAGGTTGATGCTCACAGCAATCTCGGCAATCTGACGAAAGCACAAGGTCTAGTCCAAGAGGTAAGACAGAGGATTTCAATCCACTTTGTGCTCTTCTATTTTGTTGCCTGAGATGGTTTATTTAAGTTCATGAGTGCCTTTAGGATGGTGGGGGTGTTGTAGGGGTGGGGGTAGGGTGGGGGGTTCTTCAATGCTATACATAGTTTGCCTATTGTACCTGAGTTGGTGCAGCATATGGTCCAGCGTTCTTCTTTTATTCCGGGTTTCAACTTGCTTTGTGCAGCTTTGTGAAAATTCTGTGTGCTTATTATATTGACTATTGCCGTATTTCGTTATTATGCTTTTGTGTGTCACGTTCTCCCCTTTTCTCGATAGATATATGTTGTTGAGATCCTTGTCCCTTGAGTATTTCTTTTTTGTTTTGGTTAGGCGTACAATTGTTATGTTGAAGCATTGCGTATACAACCTACATTTTCCATCGCTTGGTCCAATCTTACTGGCCTTTTTATGGAGACAGGTGATCTTAACAGGGCTTTGTAGTACTACAAGGTATGAATAACTTTAAATCATAGTGTTCTTGAATTTACTGATCCTGATGTTGGATATGTTTTGCATTTGAATGCAATCATGTTTGATGCCCTTTTTGTGGTTAAATCTCCTCCAGGAAGCACTCAAACTAAAACTGAACTTCTCAGATGCGTATCTGAATCTGGGAAATGTATACAAGGTAAGCCTCATGCATTGTGCTAATTGGGTCTAGTGGCTTCAAGTGCCTGGACGAGGATATGGAGAAATACAAGCATCTGCTTTGCATTTTCCAGGCTTTGGGAATGCCTCAGGAGACCATTGTGTGTTATCAGCGTGCGCTCCAAGTACGACCAGACTATGCCATGGCTTTTGGTGAGTGCCCTGGTTTTAGTAGATAGATATCATATTCATGGAATATGATTCACTTTCAAGATGCCTTGGTGGTAAAATGGTAGACACGCGAGACTCAAAATCTCGTGCTAAATAGCGTGGAGTCATGCCTTAAATTCAGTTCATGATGCATATATAAAGCTGCCTGTCTCTGGGAGACTGTTTAAACAGCACACATCTTTAATCAAGATGTTTGTGCACAGGATTTATTGCAATATGAAAGTCACTGTTTTCATCTTCAGTGCAATTTTCTTTTTTTCCTTCAGTGCGGCTTGGACACCCAATTAACACCTGGATCTCCTCTCTGCAGGCAACTTAGCTAGTGGGTACTATGAGCAAGGAAATACGGAAATGGCAATACTTAACTACAGGAGAGCTATTACTTGTGATGCTGGATTCTTGGAGGCATATAACTGAACGGGTGAGTTAAAATTCTTTACCTGAAACTCATGTTGGAATAACCTATTATTTTCCATACAAAGTTTTAAGCTCTGTTGTTCAAAACTTCAGATTTAAAGAGATAATACCATATTATATACTTTTGTTGCCAAGTAATTGCTGCTTCGTAAATCCAAATAGAAATAGTGATACCCTTGTCATATAGTTAAAGTATTAGAAGAAATTTATGTCTCTCATGTTGTTTTGGAATTAAGAAGTTATGTCTCAAAGTGTTTAATTTATTTAAACTGATCATCCAAGATATTCTTATGCTTCAGATTTGCTCAATGGATTTTTAGCAAAGAATGTCTGCTTCGGAAAGCATATGGAATTTAGTCATAAATAATCTCAACAGAAGATGGGTAATCTTTTATTGTTAACATATTTTCTCTCTTTGATTCACTTTTATTCTTTTTTTTGTAAATAATTGGAGCTTTTGTTTATACTGTCGTAATGTGGTCTATTTATAGAAAAGAGATGATAATCTCATGTAGATTGCTTTATATTAATTGACCTTTTTCTTGCACTTGAACTGTTATAGATATATGTTCATGTATCCTCATTCTAAATGTCTTAAATATTGAATGGCTTCATATACTTTATCCTTATTATAGGACTCCTATGAAATTATGAGATTAAATCTCTGATAGGAAAGATCGATTATCTAGCGGTGGCTATACGTTTATCATCTGTAATATGATACAAAAGAAAATTAGGAAAAGAGGTTGGTTCAGATTAATTGTTTTGGTTATATGCTTTTGTGGACATAAACTTCAAGCCTATTGTTTTTACTTGCATATTTTACGTATTTGACAAACTTTGAGTCTTATGAGATATCTGTTTGAAACAAAAGGAAAATTGAAGGATGGTTCTTACGAAGAGCTATTTGTTTGAATATCCCGTAACAAGTTATTAGGTGGAGTTTATGTAGAATTTATTTATTTTTATTTTTTAATTTTTCCCAGAACAAGAAAGAGAGGAAGAAAGTGAGAGAAGTGGGTATATTGAAGAAGAATCCTGACCAAATGAGTAAGTTGTTCCACATATAATTCTTTTCTTTTTCTAAGTTGCTGCATTTGATCTCTATGATACTTCTTATCATATAATTGAATAAAATACTCTTTTTTCCGATCATTTGTAATGGAATAAAATGCTCTTGTGCTTAATATTTCTGTTGACGTAGATCTCTGGAGAATGTTTTGAGTGACATTGAAGAAAGATTGAGAACTATAAAGTAATGCATATTCATCACGTTCAGTAAAGTAAAACTAATAAGAAGAGGAAGAGCAGAAGTAGGATATAATCTGAAGTGGATTAATTAAAGCTCGAAGAATTACTTTAGAAAAATTCATGAGTAAACTGAAGAGTGCCTACTATCAGTAATATAACAATGGCTTGTCGTCATCTTGAGTTAATTGATTTAAATTTTTTCATAGTTTTTAGTTGTCTCATAGTTTTTTAGTTGTGTTTTGTTAGTTGAACCGAAAACGTTATACTTGATGGGAGTGGAGTAGTGCATGCTATTTCTGGAGAACTTTATATCTGCTTCCTATTTTCCACATTTTGCCTATCATATCAGATTCAGCAGCTCTTTTACAAACTAAATTAACAATTTGCGCTCCTTTAAATAATGAATGAGCTCTTTTTTCTCTTCCGATGATGATGAATGAGCTATTTTTTCTCTTCCAACAAATATGAATGGACTAATCACCTATTTTTCATAGCTTGAATCTGATTTAACAGTTCCTTAGACAGTTCATCGCAAAAGAAATTGTGCAATTCTTTATATACTGATGAACACAAAGAGGGTTGCTTACTAAACACTTGATTGCACTGTGAAAGCACTTGATTGTGCGATTCTTTATGTACTACTTACTAAACACTTTATGTACTCAATATAACTTTACACTTTCATACATCAGCTAACTGTAGTAACATATCACCTTATTGTGATTCAAGTCTTTAATTCTTGTACGTGTTTTACGATGCATATATTACTTCATATTAGAAGATTTACATCTCAGTAATCGCGTAGAGTCCAATTCTAATGGAGAGGTATTTGCTTCTTCGTAACAGTTTCTTTTAGGTTATACTAGGTTTTCTTCGATTCTCAACAAAAGTTAACATTTTCAAGGTTGCTCAAGTTATGGTGATGTTGAAGGCATAATCCAACAAGCTGCAAGGATCATGTTTGGTAAAGTCAAAGCACCGTGAAGGCTTACCTAAAATTGAGCATGAGATATCATCTGGTGATAATCTTTAGTTGCAGTTTTGCAAATAAAGATTTCTTTAGACTGCAACAAAATTATATTCTAATACAAGTCATACACGAGTAAAGTGTAGCAGATCAAGAATTTGGAAGTTCGAAGTATCAATCCTTCAAAAAGTGCAGAGCAAAAAGTTGAAATACAAGAAATTTATTTTGTTGGGGTGGTTTAAAGACGTTTTATGTACATTGAATGCATTTTTTTTCTCTTTTTAGGATTTGTTAAAATGTTGTCATACAATTTGGACGGTTTTATTATTGTTTAGTTCTTTGTATCAATGATGAAGTTTCATATGAATATTGATTATTTAATATAGTTTTGATTGTGTCGTATGTATATGAAAGCATATAAAATAATTATTTTATATTCAGTAAAATAAAGTTTAATAATTATATTTAGTAAGACTTCTCATTAGCGAAGGGAAATTTGGGCATTAAAAGTACCTGTAACGACCAAATTTGTTGCTCCCATAAAAATTTTTAACAACCGGGATGACAATTTAGCGAAAGGAAAATATGTCGCTAAAAAGACATACAACGACCGGAATTTAAGTTGTCACTAAAGGATCTTTAACGATCGACTTACAGTTCGGTCGTTAACTTTTAACGACAAGGCTTTTAACGACCGGTGACGACCGGATTTTCTCCGGTCGCTACAAGCTTATAACGACCGATTTGGACTTCTAACGACCGCTTTTCCCCTCGCTATAGGCCTTTTTTCTTGTAGTGTTGTTAGCAATTTTCCTAGACTAAGTCCCTCTGTTTCAAGTAAGAACCAAGTCATAAACAAGCATTAGATTAGTCACCCATAAGTTTTACACACCAGGGTTGGGTCACAACCCTAGAGAAAATCTAGCTACTCATGATAGAAAATGAAGAAAATAAAGAAGAATAACTGATTAAAGCCACAAAACAAAATTAACTGATAAAACTAATGTTTCTTCACCCAAAATGGTCACTAATTACCCAAAGTAGTAAAGTATAACAGCTACAGTACTAAATATTACTCCCTCTGTTCCAATTTATGTGAACCTGTTTGACTGGGCACGGAGTTTAAGAAAAAATGAAGACTTTTGGAATTTGTGGTCCTAAACAAGTTAAAAAGGGGCCCAGAGTATTTGTGTGGCTATAAAAGCTTCTCATTAAGGGTAGAATTGTAAGTTTAAGCTAAATTTTTTCCAAATTTAGAAAGGGGTCATTCTTTTTGGAACGGACCAAAAAGGAAATAGGTTCACAAAATTGAAACGGAGGGAGTACAAAATTTGCCCTAAAAAGTTATTTTCCGGCTATTTATAGTGGCATAAAATTAGCTGACAAAAATCCTTTCGGGAGGTTCTGCGTCCGTACAATTTCATGTGCGGTCCGTACTTTCCTTAGCTCTGCAGGTGGAAGACTTCTGCAACCGCACAATTCGGTCTGTGGCTGCACTTCAGCTACCATGTTTTGCGGCTGCACAAATTGTGTGCGGACCACACTTTTCAGAACATCCTTTGAGCTTTAGGTACCAGATCTGTGGCTGTAGAGGTAATTCTGCGGTCCGCACTTTCTTCTCTGGCCGCAGAATTCCTTCTGTGGACCACACTTTTGGCCTGCTGCACTCCTTCTTGCTTTATGAGCCGGAACGCTCCTTTTTTAGTTAGATTTCTTCGTTGAGGTTCGATTCTCCAACATTCCTGCAATTTGCACAATTTCATTAGTTTTAGAAACAAAAATGAACACTTTCGGACTAAAACTTAAGCAAGAAGGTACTAATAAGTGGTTAAAATCCACTGTTATCAACTCTCCAAACTTAAGTCTTTGCTTGTCCTCAAGCAAATAGATTAGTCCCCACCTCTTCAAAGTGAAAGGTCATTTCAAAGAGTCAACTGTAAGCCATTCATACTCAGTTGGGACCAACAATTATCCACAATACTTATGCATTTTTAATAAGGTGACAAATCACATATTATGGACATATAGCTCTAATATGACACTTGAGCTTCAAGAATTGACTTTCTTGCTCTATCATGTAGATCATGGTGGGCTCCTAACTCTTTCCCATCTACCTTCAATTTGCCAAGCTCACTTCAAGAATTAGCACTCAATTTTTAGATCAATGAAAGGTTCACTCTTCTCTCACAAAAGAATATCACAAGTAAGGCTTCAAGTACCATAGGCTTGCCCCTCATGTAGATCACCACTAATGTAAGCTCACTCGGTTCAAAATCAAGTAGGACTTCTTTCGGGTTGTAATGGAGTTTTTTGGAATGGGGTAAAATACCTGTGGGATAAGCGGTTACACCCTTCCTTAAGCACTCCACACTTTCATTTTCTTGGCTCACATTTACTAACTCTTAGAGGCATTTCCTTTTCTTGGGGGCTAGAGAGACTCGACATTACTCTTTCTTGTTCATTTCATTCTTTTTCTCCCTTGATGCCCATACTAGAGATAGTTGCCTCTTTCTGATTTTATCAACTTTCCTTTTTAATATGTTTTTGGCATTTTCTTTTTGTTCTTTTCCTTTCTCGCCTTCTCTTTTTATAGAGATCATGTCTTTTCTCTTTTTGGCGCCTTGATACCTCTTCTAAATTCCTCAACTCTCCCCCCAAACTTATGCCTTAAGCCACTTAGTTTATAAGAGTGTTAAGGAAGGCCCGGGTGACAAGAGAGGATTACAACAAAAATGGGTAAATACTTGTAGCATGGTTACCAATAAAGAAAGGCAAAAGGCTCAAAGGGGTTGACTAGGGATAACAAGCATTGGGTGGCAATAGAAAGCTTAAACGGACCAAGTAAAGCCTACAATCATCTTCAAAACCAAGCAAACCTAAGATTTTGCCTTGAAATGCATTCGGGGCAAGTTCTAGACAATTCACACAAATAGTTGGATTAGCAACAAAAATCACCTCACCCCTTATGAAACTAGACCGTAAAAGAGGATAAAGTCTAAATCCTACCACAATCACAATCAAGTTAAAGATCACTATGGTCCAATTAGCCACTCAATGATTATCAAAGTCACTAACTTGAGCTATTTTCTTTCAACACCTTGTTTCAAACCATAAGCACGCAGTTAAGTGTGTTGGTGCCAAATGAAGAATGGATAACTCTTTTCAGATAATGACCTGATTAGAGATCTTTTTTCATTACTACTACTATTATTATTACCTAAACAAAAAAAACGGACTCATTCCCTTAAGAAAGTTGTCACACCATCCATCCTCAGGAAAAGTCACCCGGTTCACACAAAAGACTACCTTTAGAAAAGAACCGTGGTATTAAGAAAATCAAAGGCTTATTATCCATACTACTACAAAAAACATGAAAACTACTAACATAAAAAGAAGCTACTAATAAAACAAAAATCAAAGTAAACAACTGAAGAAGCTAATGAAAGCAATAACTAACTAAAGATAGATAAAATAAAGAGAAACAGAATCATCTAATTATTACAGTCCAAATGTATCAAATAAACCCCCCCCCCTCCCGAATAAAAATAAGAATTGTCCCCAATGCTTAACAAAATAAGAGTAAAAGGAGAGAGGGCGAAGAAACTCCCTAAGCATCCTTGGACATCTCAGTGTCCCCAGCAATATCAACCTTGTTGGCTCAGCTAACTATATATCATCATCATCATATCTTGGAGTGGCGAGAGTGGCGAACATCACACGCACTGCGTCAGCAATGTCGGCAGCAAGGCATGGCTCCTCAGACTGGCTAACTAGAGAAACCTGTGTAGATGAATCTAGGGAGGACTGGTCGGGGTCAAGCAACATTCAAATGGTAGATCCCCAACTGTAGCTTGCCGGGTCACCTCAGCTCGTAGCTTGTCTACAGACTTCTTGCTGCTTGAGACTTCCTCATCTTCTTGACCTGCTTGGTCAAGCCCTCAATAACTGAACCATGATGTACCAGAGTGTCCATGATCACCTTCTGGTTGTCCAAAATCTTGCCTAGCTTCTCATGAATCTCAATAGAACCCCGCAGTGGCTGTGTGGATGACTGCCCTACAACAGTACTAGATATCTTAGACAGCTTTGAAGTAGCTACCTACATCCAGTTGTTGAGACCCGCCAATATCTAAGAGACTCGCAAAGCATAAAGTGGGACTGTAGGCATGGGCACCGGCCTCAGAACCGGAGTAGGGACTGTCCTAGGAACTGTGAAAGGAGCTGAAGATGGTGGTGGAGGCATAGCTAGTGCACTAGTAGAGGGCTCAACTAATGTAGATGGAATATAAGATGTGTCAGAAACTACCACTATCGGCTCATCAGACTGGCCTGTACTAGTAGAAAGCTGAGCACTCTTCTTGTGGTTAGTCGGATCCTGCGACGAGTACCACTCAAATGGATTCTTTGGCTTTACCTTCATATCAAATGGATTTGGCTCTACCTTTGCATCCGCGAGGTACTCTGTAATAGTGTTGTGGTAGGGGTAAGCCGTGTTAGTGTGTTACGCTACTAAAGAGATGTTGGCCGACATCAGGGCACCCACATTGATCAGGTACTCGGCCATGATAGAAGCCACTAGAACCGCATGTGGAATAGGCAGGTTGTTGTCATTCTGGCACGGGTCAAGCATGCTACATGTCACGCCTCCTTTTTACCACCCGAAAGGGGTATAAGGGAGTTTTTCCAATTAAAGTGACAATAATCGAAATGGGATTATTTATTAAAATTCAGAGTCGCCACTTGGGATAATTTATGGTGTCCCAAGTCACCGGTTTAAATCCCAAATCGAGGAAGTTGATTCTTATTTATGGTCTGCGAACGCAGAAATCCGGGTAAGGAATTCTGTTAACCCGGGAGAAGGTGTTAGGCATTCTCGGATTCCGTAGTTTAAGCACGGTCGCTCAACTATTAATATTGGCCTAATTATCTGATTAATTACATGTTTTAAACCTATTGTGCATTTTAAAACTTTTGACCGCTTTTAATTAATACTGGAATTATTCTGGAACAAGTTACGATTGTCGTACACTTGCTTGTTTGGTACACATTGCGAATCGTGTCACGAGAACCGTACCCATGATCTACAATATATTTAATTTATTAACATTATTAGAGGTTATGGCCGGGTCACATAAATGTACCCCCAGATTTAGAAATTATGTATTATGATCACGCCATGGGAACCGTACATAAATGTACCCCCGGATTATTAATCATTAATTGCGCCCAAAGCAAGCTATGATATTCATGAATATTAACGGCCTAAGCATGCTCCTAACAATGCAAAATGATGATATAAAAGTAATCTTGATATTAAATCTAATTCGCATGTGTAGATTACGACCAAAACTCAAATCCATTTAAACCCAATTAACCAATTCCCATCCTGCCATCCCATGTATAGTCCAATCGTCCCTTTGAACTGATTCCATTTCGGTTCAACAAGGCATGTGCAATTTAATTCAAGAAATTAACTTAACATGTACAAACTAATTCATTTCAATCACAACAAGCAATTAATAGTGAAACAATCATTCATTTAAACCAAACTCACTGGAAAACAAGCATTATGAGATAGAGAATTTGACAAACCAGATCATATTCTAGGTTTATTAACAAAATAAAACACTAAACAAACCAAACCATATTCTATTCGCATGATCAAACAGAAGAACTATTGGAGTGGGAAAGAAATGGACCTCAAAACAGAACTTGACCGTGATTTGTTTGGAAACTTTAAAACGTGACTGTGGAACAAGCCTGGACCGGAAAGTTGAATGGAGATCTCGAATAGAAAACCTTCCGGCGACCTCGAATCTTACTCGAACAGGAGAGTACTAAAGCATAAAGAGTAAACCAAAACTCTACGTTCAGATCTTTCGAGGTTGCACGGCGTAACTAATCGAGCCTTGTTGATATGTTTTGGAGAGACGAAGAAGAACAAGTATGGGTATGGTGTTTTCAGTGGTAAAGGAGATGAAGGAGGTCTGGTTCGTTGGGTGAGGGTGTGGCTGTTGCAGCTCGTTTTTCGGCCAGCTGGGATTGGAGTTGGGAAGCTGTGGTCGTTGGTTGCTCGGCGTGGAGATGGGACGACGGCGGCGGCAGAGATGGCTTTCCGGCAGGTTTCAGGCATGGTTCAAAAGAGTGTGAAACGAGAGAGATGAGAGGTTTTGGAAAATGGGGGCATCTGGTTTGGTGAGAGAGAGGGGTCGACGCTGACCTTGGTTCTTTTTGGAGAGGAGTTCCCATTTTTAGGTGTGCCTTCGGTTGTGAAGAAGATCCAGTTCAGGGGGTCTCTCAGTTAGAAGAAGGTCCAACGGCTGAAGCTTCTCTTCTTCAGTCAGAGCGAGGGATCGGAGATGAGGGGCTTGGGGAGACGGCTGGTGGTTGGAGGGTGGTCGTGTGTGGCTGATGATGGGTTCTTCATTGCTAGGGTTTGGTTCTCTAGGGTTTTTTGGTGTTCAAGAGGTGAAGAAGATGATCCCAAGTCCTTTTTTTTGTGTCAAAAATGGCTGATGCCCTTCAAGACTAGGTTAGGTTTTTTTAAGGGTCTTTCTAGGTTTTGGGGTATTGGGCTTGAGTTATTATGGGCTAGATCTGAATTGGGCCAAATTTTTGCCAAATTTAACTTTAAAAATGACCCTTTAACTCTACTAGACTAAAAAAATATTAATTCCTATAATAACAACTACAAAATTATGAAATCATTTTTAATTAATTAAAGTAAAATTAAAAATTAAAAATGAAACTGTTTTATATCAATTAGCTAAATAAAAGAAAATATTTTTGTAATTTTTATTTTTGTGACAAAATAAAGTAAAAGAGACAAAACTAATTGAAATAGCGATATTATGTCTAAACTAAATATTTATATGCTAAAACATGTAAAATCTTGGGGAGGGTCAAAAATCACATGTCTACAGCTGCCCCTCTTTTACTGGAAACGGGAAGAGTTTTCAGACAAAGAACGACGAGACAAGTTTTTTGACCCAACCCATATTTAGAGAGACCAAAAACTAAGAGAAAGGAAAAATGTGACCGAGCCCTGGTATCTGAGCTGCCTACATATCCTTGGCTATAAAGGAATCAGTCCACATGTAGTTCAGAAGTAGGAACAGTAATGGAGTATACTGAAGTGGAGAGCCGATTGAGGTGCCGTTACGTCGAGGTTCCGGTCCGCGGTCCTGTTATTACATCAAAATCAAAAATGAAAAAGACTAACTAAGCCTGTCAACTATGAGTTACAAGATTCCTATCTATAAGTCTTCTGAAGCTTGATCTAGAGTCTTGAATGGTTCTTCATGCAGACTTTTGATTTGAACCTTGACGCTTGCTAGTTGCAGGTGTTAGCTCATTCTTACATGGATTCTTCAGATCAATACCGGACATGCAGTGCTCGTGACTTCAGCCATGTCTTGAGCAGCTCACATCTTTCATCTGCTTCTGCATTGGATTCACTTCCCTCTTTTACCTTTTCTTTCTTTTTTACTTGGATTGAGACTTCTTCTTTGGTCATCTCAAACCCCCATGCCTCGAGATAAAAACCTTATTCTTCAAGCAACTCATGCTACCTCCGATTTGAAACTTGAAATGAATTCTGAAATGACTTCCCCCATTTTCCAGGTGGGTGCCTGCAACTTAAACTTGAAATGAATTCCCATATTTTCTAGGTGGGCGCCTGATACTAAAACTTGAAATGTATTCCCTTGTTTTCTAGGTGGGAGCCTAATGCTGAAACTTGAAATGTATTCCCTTGTTATCCAGGTGGCCACCTGATGCAAAAACTTGAAATGTATTCCTTTGTTATCCAGGTGGGCGCCTGATGCAAAAACTTGAAATGAATTCCCTTGTTTTCCAGGTGGGCGCCTGATGCTTAAACTTGAAATGAATTCCCTTGTATTCCAGGTGGGCGCCTGATGCCGAAACTTGAAAGGAATTCCCTTGTTTTGCAGGTGGGCGCCTGATGCAAAAACTTAAAATGTATTCCCTTGTCATCCAGGTGGGTGCCTGATGCTTAAACTTGAAATGAATTCCCTTGTTTTCCAGGTGGGTGCCTGATGCAAAAACTTAAAATGTATTCCCTTGTTATCCAGGTGGGCGCCTGATGCTTCAACTTGAAATGTATTCCCTTGTTTTCCAGGTGGGCGCCTGATGCTTCAACTTAAAATGAATTCCCTTGTTTTCCAGGTGGGCGCCTGATGCTTCAACTTGATATAAATTCCCTTGTTTTCCAGGTGGGTGCCTGATGATTCAACTTGAAATGAATTCCCTTGTTCTCCAGGTGGGCGCCTAATGCTTCAACTTGAAATGAATTCCCTTCTTCTCCAGGTGGACGCCTGATGCTTCAACTTGAAATGAATTTCCTTGTTTTCCAGGTGGGTGCCTGATGCCAAAACTTGAAATGTATTCCCTTGTTTTCCAGGTGGGCACCTAATGCTTCAACTTGAAATGAATTCCCTTGTTTTCCAGGTGGGCGCCTGATGCCAAAACTTGAAACCTATTCCCTTGTTCTCCAGGTGGGCGCCTGATGCAAAAACTTGAAAGGTAGGCGCCTGATGCCAAAACTTGAAATGTATTCCCTTGTTATCCAGGTGGGCGCCTGATGCTAAAACTTGAAATGTATTCACTTGTTTTCCAGGTGGGCGCCTGCAACTACAACAAAACAGAAAAAACAAAAGAAACTTCTCTGCCCCAGTTTGGTACCAGGAACATCTGCGAGTGTTAATCGAATCCTGTTATCCAAAAGAGCTATAAGAATTTAAAAGCTAAATCCAATTATCCAGGAGGGCCCTGTAAACTAAAATTAAATCTCATCTTAAGCGTGAAAACTTGAAAGCTAAGTTCTATTTCCTAAAGGTAAATCTTACGCTAAATCCCACTATCTATGAGGGTCCTAAAAACTTAAAACTAAATCCCATTATCCAGGAGGGTCCTGACAACTTAAAATTACATCCCATTATCTAGGAGGGTCCTGAAAACTTGAAATTAAATCCCATTGTCCAGGAGGGTCCTGAAAACTTGAAACTAAATCCCATTATCTAGGAGGGTCCTAAGAAGCCGAGAATGAACTTATCTGAGCCATGCTCTCTTCCTAGAGGATCTCTGCAGAACGAACAAAATTCCTTGCCCCTGAACCATGTTTTCCTCATGGAGGGTTCCTGCAGATCGAACAAATTTTCTTTCCCCTTCTCAAACTGCCTTTGTGCTGACAAAATTTGGGCATAACACTTGAAAAAAAATTCAAGCTTCCAAGCTTTAATTCAGACATAGTCTTCGTCCCTATTTCGAACAAAGAAAACTTGTGAGTTTAAACATGGTGGTTGGTTTGTGGCCTTGACTTTGAGGGCGATTGCTCCTTCACTTCCCATGATAACTTTGATTTCAACTCGAAAGTGTTAGGCATTCAGTTAACTTTGAGCTTTGGTCTGCGAACACAGAAATCCGGGTAAGGAATTCTGTTAACCCGGGAGAAGGTGTCAGGCATTCCCGGATTCTGTGGTTTTAGCACGGTCGCTCAACTATTAATATTGGCCTAATTATCTGATTAATTACATATTTTAAACCTATTGTGCATTTTTAAACTTTTGACCGCTTTTAATTAATACTAGAATTATTCTGGAACAAGTTACGATTGTTGTACACTTGCTTGTTTGGTACACATTGCGAATCGTGTCACGGGAACCGTACCCACAATCTACAACATATTTAATTTATTAACTTTATTAGAGGTTATGGCCGGGTCACATAAATGTACCCCCGTATTTGGAAATTATGTATTATGATCACGCCACGGGAACCGTACCCGTGATCACGATGATTATTAATCATTAATTGCGCCCAAAGCAAGCTACGATATTCATGAATATTAACGGCCTAAGAATGCTCCTAAAGATGACAAAATGATGATATAAAAGTAAGCTTGATATTAAATCTAAGTCGCACGTGTAGATTACGACCAAAGCTCAAATCCGTTTAAACCCAATCAACCAATTACCATCCTGCAAACCCATGTATAGTCCAATCGTCCCTTTGAAATGATTCCATTTCGGTTCAACAAGGCATGTGCAATTTAATTCAAAAAATTAACTTAGCATGTACAAACTAATTCATTTCAATCACGGCAAGCAATTAATAGTGAAACATTCATTCATCTAAACCAAACTCACCGGAAAACAAGCATTATGAGATAGAGAATTTGACAAACCTGAACATATTCTAGGTTTAACAACAAAATCAAACACTAAACAAACCAAACCATATTCTAGTCGCGTGATCAAACAGAAGAAAAATTGGAGTGGGAAAGAAATGGACCTCAAAATAGAACTTGACCGTGATTTGTTTGGAAACTTTAAAACGTGACTGTGGAACAAGCCTGGACCGGAAATTTGAACGGAGATCTCGAACGAAAAACCTTCTGGCGACCTCAAATCTTACTCGAACAGGAGAGTACTGAAGCAAAAAGAGTAAACCAAAACTCTACGTTCAGATCTTTCGGGGTTGCGCGACGTAACTTATCGAGGCTTGTTGCTCTGTTTTAGAGAGACGAAGAAGAACAAGTATGGGTATGGTATTTTCAGTGGTGAAGGAGATGAAGGAGGTCTGGTTCGTTGGGTGAGGGTGTGGCTGTTACAGCTCGTTTTTCGGCGGAGCTGGGATTGGAGTTAGGAAGCTGTGGCCGTTGGTTGCTCGGCGTGGAGATGGGACGACGGCGGCGACAGAGATGGCTTTCCGGCAGGTTTTAGGCGTGGTTCAAAAGGGTGTGAAACGAGAGAGATGAGAGGTTTTGGAAAACGGGGCCATTTGGTTTGGTGAGAGAGAGGGGTCGATGCTGACCTTGGTTCTTTTTGGAGAGGAGTTCCCGTTTTTAGGTGTGCCTTCGGTTGTGAAGAAGATCCAGTTCAGGGGGTCTCTCAGTTAGAAGAAGGTCCAACGGCTGAAGCTTCTGTTCTTTAGTCAGAGCGAGAGATCGGAGATGAGGGGCTTGGGGAGACGGCTGGTGGTTGGAGGGTGGTCGTGTGTGGCTGCTGATGGGTTCTTCGTTTCTAGGGTTTGGATTCTCTAGGGTTTTTTGGTGTTCAAGAGGTGAAGAAGATGATCCCAAGTCCTTTTTTTTGTGTCAAAAATGGCTGATGCCCTTGAAGACTAGGTTAGTTTTTTTTAAAGGTATTTCTAGGGTTTATGGGTATTTGGCTTGGGTTAATATGGGCTAGATCCGAATTGGACCAAATTTTGGGCCAAATTTAACTTTAGAAATGGCCCTTTAACTCTACTAGACTTAAAAAAATATTAATTCCTAAAATAACAACTACAAAATTATGAAATCATTTCTAATTAATTAAAGTAAAATTAAAAATTAAAAATAAAACTGTTTTATATCAATTAGCTAAATAAAAGAGAATATTTTTGTAATTTTCATTTTTGTGACAAAATAAAGTAAAAGATTCAAAACTAATTGAAATAGCGGTATTAGGCCTAACTAAATATTTATATGCTAAAATGTGTAAAATCTTGGAGAGGGTCAAAAATCACATGTCTACACTACACACAAAGGTTTCCCAACCTTTTGCCTCAAAACTCAATGTACTCCGCTAAATGGGCACCTTAGTAGTGATCCATGGTGGAGGTGGTCCCGGTGCCAAGATCTTAGCAAGCCACGGTCGGGCCTCTTCTTTCAAGGCCAACTTCTCTAGGTACTCCGTAGGCTCCACGTCCTCAAATCCCAAGTACGCGTTCAGCGTGTGCTGATCAAACTTCACCTTAAGGTTGCGTACTTTGGTCACCTTTGTCCCCTTATGAATGTGTGAAATGTTGGCATAGAACTCGAGGACAAGGTTCTCCTTGACATCCACGACTTTCTCAGTAAACAACATCCAGCCCTTTCTCGTCCTGAACTGCTCCAAAACTGCAGGGTTGTATCTATCAAGATCCCTCAACAGAAACTGCCTCTCTATCGCGTCCCATTTTTCCTTTGCGGGGAAGTCTGGGTTTCGACATTCATGGGGGAACAACTCATTTCCTTTTGGGAATCGGGTGTTTGGAGAGTCGCCACCTAACGGATTAAGGTGCGTTAGGGTACCTAAAGCAGTTAACTCATGTAACCAGTTTGCATTATCATAGATTAGGGTAAGGGCTCGAAATAACCTTGAGGGGAAGGTGTTAGGCACCCCTCGCGGTCCACAACATTGGGTCCCGGCCAAACTATGTGAATTAGTCAATTAACAAGTAAGAAGTCTCAGCACATATTTGCAAATAAAGGTAGTTTACACAGTCTAAATACATATAAGATCAAGGAGGTTTAGATGGTCCAATGCACATATATGAAAGTAAAAGATGTTTAGACAGTTTAAACACATATATGTAAAGAAAAAGAAGTTTAGACAGTTTAAACACATATAAATTGGGAAAGGGAAGTCCTAAGTTGATTAGCCTATAGGATCAATCTGTGGAATGCCCGGTAATCCTCCTCAACTAGAGGGGCTACACGTGACATTAGCGCGCATGTCATCATATCCTTTTACTACCTATTACCCTCCCCTTAGTGGTTATAAGCGAGTTTAATTAACAAACTCTAAGCGTGCTTTACCCGTCCCTTCCTTGTGGTCCTGGAGGAGGTTAGGACCTCTAGACTTAGGTAGTTCTAGACAATCCTAAGGTGTTTAAAAGGCATAAGTCTAGGGGACAACAAATAACACATAGGACTGTCAATTAAGGAAGCAAATAAAAGGCTCATATTTACCTCCACATATACATAGGCAAATAAGCAACATGTCTCAAACAACTGATTTTTAAAGAAATTCAGAAAACCTAGGATTATGATATCTGGATGAGCATTACAGAACAGAACATGCAGCGGTTGTTTTAAGGGAAGTGGCAGAATCCTAACCAGTTTGCCTACTGGTTTTATAGCCTGTTAAGCCTAGACAATTTCACACATAAACAGAACCTGATTTCACAGTTGTCTAACGGCCTAAGGCTTGCCTAGGCGTGTATATGCAGTCATAATCTGGGAACCACTTAAACAATTTGAAGTTCTTTCATTCTATAGGCATGTTTGTAACGACCCAACCAATCGTTTTGAGCTTTTGCACTTTGATCGCTAGTTCTCGGGCATGACTTGCCCCGTGTAATGCATTACGACTGATTTAGATCGTTGGTTTTGGTTTTCAGGAAAAATCGGAATGAATTTCGAAGAACAGTCTTAGTTGAAAGCTTTAAATTTGAAAGGTTTGACCAAGAGTTGACTTATCTGTATATGAGCTCGGATCGGAATTTTTATGATTTGGTTAGCTTCGCTGGGTGATTTATGACTTATGAGCGTGATCGGAATTGGTTTCCGAGGTCCGGTGTAGAAATTAGCTTGTTTTGGCGAAGTTAGTATTTTGGCGAATTGCGGTTGATAGGTGAAATTTTGATCCGAGGGTCAGAATGGAATTCCGAGAGCTGCTGTAGCTTCTTTATGTCATTTTTAATGTGTGTGCAAAATTTCAGGTCATTCGGACGCCGTTTGGTTGGGTTTTTGATCAAATGCGTGTTTCGGAAGTTTTTGGAAAACTCAGGTTTGAATTCGATGTGGATTGATGGTTTTGGTGTTGTTTGAGGTGTTTTGGTGATTGGAACAAGTTTGAATGAGGTGTTAGGATGTGTTGGTGCTTTTGGTTGAGGTCCCGGGGGCCTTGGGTGAGTTTCGGGTGGTCAATCGGACCATTTTTGTGTTTGAGAGATTGCAGATTTTCAGTTTTGGTATTGCAGGTATTTTGGCCTTCGCGTTCGCGAAGGGCTGAGTTCTGTGAGCTACGCGTTCGCGAGGGTCCATGCCACGTCCACGAAGGGTTGTGAGAGGCAGCATCGCGTTCGCGAGCATTTATACGCGACCACGTAGGAGAGATTGGGTCTGATGGTCAGTTAGTCCTCGCGTTCGCGATGGAAGTGGCGCGTTCGCGAAGGTCAAGGCTGTGGAAGCATCGCGCTCGCGGCGGGGGTGTCGCGTTCGCGTAAGGTAAAAGTTGGTCAATGTAATTTTGTGCTACGCGTTCGCGAGAGTTGGACCGCGTTCGCGAAGAAGAAAATCCTGTAGCTGGGCAGAATGTTTTAAAGTCATCTTGTTCGCGATTTTGGGTCTATTTTCACCCATGGGTGCCCGTTTTTGGAGATTTTTAGAGGAAATGAAAGAGGGATTCAAGAGGAACCGACTTGAGGTAAGAATCTTGGTCTCAATACTCGTTATTATTGTGAAATCCACCTAGAAATTCATGGGAATTTAACTAAAAATGGAAGAACTAGGGCTTGACTTTTGAGATTTTTAAATTGGAATTTGAAGGGCCATTTGAGGTCAGATTTGAGAGTTTTTGATATGTAAAGACTCGTGGCGAGATAAGGAACCCGTTGATGTAAAAATTTCTGAGTTTCGAGAAGTGGGCCCGGGGCTCGGGTTTTGGTAATTTCGGGATTTGTGCCCGTAATTGATTGTTTTCGCTTGGGCTTTGTTCCCTTAGCATATTGTGATGTATTCGCTCTGATTGTGGGTAGATTGAACGCGCGTGGAGGCTGATTTGAGGAGCAAAGGCGTCGCGAGCTAGAGATTTTGCCGGTTCGAGGTGAGTAATGATTGTAAATGATATCCTGAGGGTTTGAAACCCCGGATTGCACATCGTAGTGCTATGTTGAGGTGACTTGCATGCCGGATAGCGAGCGTGGGGTAGAGCACCATTGGGGATTGTGACTTGGTCACCGCGTATTTGACTGAAACTTATTTGTTGTCATCATGATTTGGGTTGATTGCCATATTTGGGCTTTGTGCCAATTATTGAACCCTTCGGGGAGTTTTTATCACTGTTTTCCTCACTGTTTGACTTATACATGAACTCAGTCCTGTTGATATCTATTGTTTTACAAACTCAGCCACTTTTACTCAGATTTGAAACTTAAATGATATTTCTAAATGATATTTTGGGCTGAGAACTACTGTTTTACAAATGCCCGAGGGGCTTGTGATGATTTTCGGACTGAGTGAGGCCGAGGGCCATATGTGAGGATATGCTGAGTGATATGAGGTCGAGGTCCTGAGATACATTTATATGCCACGAGGTGGCTTGAGTGACTTGAGGAGGCTTTCAGGCCTTGTGAGTGATGTGAGGAGGCTTTCAGGCCTTATGAGTGATGTGAGAAGGCTTTCAGGCCTTATGTTGATATAACGCTTGGGCCGTAAGAGGCCCCTCCGGAGTCTGCACACCCACAGTGAGCGCGGGTACCCATATGATCTGAGAGTGAGCCCGAGGGGCTGATACTATGCTGAGTGACTGATACTGAGCCCGAGGGGCTGATACTATTCTGAGAGCGATCTGAGAGAGAGAGCCCGAGGGGCTGAGAGTGTTCTGAGAGTGAGCCCGAGGGGCTGGTACTGTTTTGAGATATTGCCCGAGGGGCGAACTTTTATTTTGCTCACTTGCATATTTACTTGCCTTTTTACCTGTTATGCTGTGGTATTTGTGCCCGAGGGGCGGATCTTCGGTGCTTATCGTCACTAACTGTTTTGGAATCATTTCGTAACTGTTGAAAAGATCATTTTCAAAAGAGATTTAAACTGAGCCAAGATATTTCTAAGGATTTCACAGCTTCACTGCTTTCTCAAAGGATTGTACACTGCTTCCATACAACATGTTGGTTGCTTTACGTGATTTCGTACTGCTCAGTTATTATTTACCTTTATTACTCATTGAGTTGGAGTACTCACTTTACTCCCTACACCATGTGTGCAGATGCAGGTATTTATTTACCCGATAGCGGGTATTGGCTGTGTGGAGGCAGAGCTGTAGGAGTTTAGCGAGGTGACTGCCAGCGTTCGCAGCACCGTTTCTCTCCCTGTTGTTCATTATTCCTGTTCAGTGTATTTTTAGACTTTGTAGATGTAATTACAGTCTTATAGATGCTCGTGACTTGTGACATCCCTGTTTGGGCTATGTTTGGGTTGTACTTCCGCTAAGTAATGTTATTGAATCATCTTTAAAATTGATTATTCATGTTTATCTAATTTTGAAAGAGGCAATTTGGGTTGGTTGGCTGGCCTTGTCTTCACGAGAGGCGCCATCACGATTGGAGCGGGGTTTGGGTCGTGACAATGCTGAACTAAGTGATGAATATATAGCAGGTGATTTTATACTGATTCATACCAGAACATGGTACCTATGTGTGGGGTTGTTTTAACCTACTTATTTTTGCGACATGTTTCAAAGCAGATATATACGCAGTCCTAAAACAGGATCTCTAATGCACATGGAGAAGGTTATTTTATTTTAAACAGTATTAGTAACCTAACGGCAGGATTTCTAAGTGATAGCGACTTATGTAGAATCAGAAGTGAAATGATGAACTATAACATGTGATATGCAAAAGCAGTAAATATGATTGTCCTAAGTCAAGATATCTAATGCACGAATTTTGCATGATTTTATGCGAGTAAGCATAGCAATCCTAAAGCATTATATGTAATGCGTCATACAAACCTAAAACATGATTTCTACAGCAACTCATCATAATATAAAACCTAAAATATGGTTTCTACCCAATTTACCCCACAGATTCATATAGCTACCCTCCCCTTTTTACTAGTTACCCCAATATCTATTTACAAAGGATTATTACAAACCAGGATTTAGTAAATTACATCAATGAGAAGTAAACTTATACTATAGAGAGCCTGAAGCAGGCCCAATATAAACCTGAGAGTACCAGGCCTTCCGAGTAGTCTCAAATGCCCACAAATCTCATAGCCAACAAGTGTCCAGGTGTGTCAGAGCTCCCTAAGGACCTCAAGGATCCCGGACAGTGGTCACACCAAGAGCTTTCTCAAATAGGGACCGGTTATGTGCAGTGTGGAAGGGCCAGCCCTAGTATGCCAGAGTTCAGAGAGATCTCAAAGATCCCTAAGCAGTACACATACCAGAGGGGCAGAACATAATAATCTAAGAGTAAAGTGAGAGTGCTTGACACACTTTGAAAGATTTAATGAAAATAGTATAGAGATGACTCTAAGAGTGAAAAGGTTTTCTGAAATAGAAACTAGTTTGGAAGTGAAAAAAACAGTTTGAGAAGAGTACCAAAACATTTTTTGGAAACAACAAACAATCAATTGGTCATAAAACATACAGATTTAGAAACACTTAACAAACAGATCTCACATCAGGGTAAAGGGATTGGGGACACATAGAATTTACATTTTTTAAAGAAAACACATGACAGGGCTCAGGGAGGCATATAGTCAACAAAATGCATAGAACTAGAAGCTTATAGAATTAACAGGTTAGTCATTATGGTAGGTAATAAAGCCATGTTGAAAGCAAAGAAACACTGGACAGAATCAAAAACACAACTAGAGTCAGTCGAATGCCTTAGAGATTAGGTAACTAATATGATTTCCTCAGGGAAGGAGAATAGACAACGGTGAATAGACATGCTGGACAAACATTAAGTGGACAACTATAGTTTGTACATGCTAATTACATATTGAACAAAGCAGGATGAGACATGCTAAGTAAGGCAGTAAACAAGAACTAGAACTGAATCTATAACTAATGAACCAGTCATCAAACGAAACACATAGAGTTTAAGTTTCTTAATTTAACTGAGACATACCAGCCAAGTAAGAGAAATGCAGAATATGAAAGAAACAGGTGCAATTCCACTATGTAGCCTTGGCTTTCAGCCGGCTAGACCTACAATAGCACAAGTAGCACAAATAGCAAAGAAGGAGAAGAGTTTGAATGTATCTGTGTGTTATAAACTGATGTTCCTGTGTTAAGAAGTAAAACAAAGGAGTTTATATAGTAGTTCAATAGTAGAGAAAATAAGGTAAAGGAATCAATAGTCAACAATTAAGGGATCACAGAATCAATCACACAAAGAGGCTCAGCACAGTCTTCCCCTTGATTAAGGGCAATTAGCCAACGGTAATGACATGAACTAATTAAGGAAAGAGGTTCAAATAAGGATAAATAAAGGAGTAAAGAATCAGAGGTCTAATTAAGGAAAGGAGTTCAAATCAAACCAAATAAAGAACTTCAGAATAAAATAATCAGGGGTTAAATTAAAGGAAGAATCATGTAAAGAAATCAGTAATTATACAACAATCAAATAAGGCAAGAACAACTAATTAGGGTCGCAATCGTAGAAACAGGCAAGACTTAGGAGTAAATTTTCTTAACAGAACAAATCAATCAACTAGATTAACAACATTCCTGGAAAGAATATATCGATTCCCATAAATAAAGTAGACTAGGTAAAACTTTATAAACACAGAGAAGTTAACCGGAAAATTGATTCAAAAACCCTAATAGAGATTAGTTAGGGCAAAAATCACAAAGCAATGCTTTTGACAAAGCAAAATCGTGTAGGTCAAAGATACAGAGTGAATCAATACAACTGGTAACATTGAAAACTCAGAATCGAAGCAAAAAATCAAAAATCAAAGTTTCACATAAATCGACTAGGGTTTAAGAAACTTTTGCATAAATCAGTCAAGAACACTAAAGGATAGTCGATTAAACATTTAAAAATCAGAAAGACCTTGAGAAAATGACTTATAATAAACCCTAATTTAGGAAAAATGGGAAATCAGTTGAAAACTTTCAAGGAAAACATGTGAAATATGTTCGATTCATCTCAGATCTGTATAGATCTGAGAAGATCGGAGACCAAAAATTAGGATTTTCAGAAAGTGCAACAGAGACGAGAACATAGGCTTAGAAAATCATGGATTCATAGCAAAATAAGAGAGGTTTATTACTCATGGTCGAGCAAACGGCCTGAAACAGGCAAAGAAATCGAAGGTGTAAACCAGACCGCCTCGGTCCCTTGAGATCATCTCAAGGATTTAAGAAACTGATGAACCATAGCAAGTAGGAGGCCAGTAGAGGCTTGAGACGGCGAAGAAACATCATCGAATGGTAGTGTGATTCGATGAAGACGGGTAAATTAGAGCTCTACTAGAGAGCGTTTGAGAGAGAAGGGAACGAAGGGCAGCGGAGTACGGTGGGAAATGAATTAGGTTAGAGTGGGGTCATTTGGAATTAAAAATGGTAAGAACAAATACGGGCCGTTGATCTCAGAGATCAACGACCGGGATTAGGGGGGCCTGGGTCGGGTTTAAATTGATTTGGGCCTGGGGTGAATTGGTTTGATATTATTAAAGGGGTCTGGGCTGGTATTAAAAGGGTTAGGTCCGAAAAAATTAGACAAATTAAAAGGCTATTTGTTAAATACCTGAGTAATCGAATAAAAATTATTTTATAAAATAATTAACAATGAGAAAAAATAATTTTCATGCATAAGAGTGCTTCAAAATAATTATTTAATATTTTAAAATATAATGGATCAATTTCTGGTAAGATCATGCAGTGATGTGTGCGTGGGCTATCAGTGCAATTGTAACCAAAAGGTGTAAATCTGGCCATTTGTGAAATAATTGGAACTTAATAGGACCATAAATGGTAATATTAAATCAAGAGATGTTTTAAAATCATCTTTAATGCAATTTTGTAATTATTTATGTGAATAAAATATTGAGATAGATTAATTTTAAAAATGTAAAAATTATGAAAAATACCAACTGATTCTAATTCAAAGATTTAAAGGTAGATATGCATTTCAAAAATATAATAGGGAAAAATTGGGTATCAACAACTGCCCCTCTTTACCCGGGAAGGATGAAAGAGTTTTCGGGTAAAGAAATGATGGCCAATTTTGACCGAATGGGATGTTGTGAAAGATAGAGGCCGGACTCTGGTCTTTGAGCTGCCTACATATCCCTAGTTTTACAGGAATCAGGCCATGTGTAGTTCTAGATCCATTGGCGGAATATACCGATGAAGTTATTACAAGAAAGGACGCGAGATTTTGTGATGGGTGAAAGAGTGGTTATGGTGAACGGTCAAGTTTAAGATAGTTGAAGGGACTGGAGTGAGGTCGCTCCTGCTGGGATAGCGGTCCTGCAGATAAAGAGATACTACGAACATGTATTTGTGTGGAAATTTAAACATGATGCGGATTCCCTTCGGACCATGAAAGTTGTCTTTGGACGGCGCGGATGATGTCCTTAGACCATGATGTCCTGGGCCATGAATTGTGAGATAAGAGATTCGCAGGCCATGAAATGATGTTCTCGGGCCATGAAAATAGTGCCTCCAAACCATGTCGCCTTTGAATAATGATATGCAAATTTGAGAGATCCTTAGGCCATGGCATGTTGTCTTCCGGCTATGAGGATGATGCCTTTAGACTATGGCGCCTTTGGACAAGTGGGCGATATTTCATCCCATGAGATGCAACAATATGATGCTAAAGCCAACAAGACAAGGCTTAGTCTTGTAAGGTTGAGGGTAGAGCTTAGCCCGAAAGAGGAGCAAATAGATAGTGCCGGAATAGAGCAACATTTACGCAAGGAGGGACAATGCTTAGTCCCATGAGAAGGCAATGCTTAGCCTTATGTAAAAATCGGAGACAAAGCTTAGTCTCATGTAGGATGCAAGACAGGGCTTAGTCCCATGCAGATGGAAGGCAGAGCTTAGCCTTATGCAAATATGGAGGCAGGGGTTAGCCTCATGCGAGGTTGCGGGACAGGGCTTAGTCCCATGAAAATGAAAGGTAAAGCTTAGCCTTATGCAAGGTTCGGGACAGGGCTTAGTCCCATGCAAATGGAAGGTAGAGCTTAGCCTTATGCAAATATGGAGGCAGGGCTTAGCCTCATGCAAGAGGGGAGACAGAGCTTAGTCTCATGCAGGATGCGGGACAGGGCTTAGTCCCATGCAAATAAAAGGCAGAGCTTAGCCTTATGCAAATATGGAGGCAGGGCTTAGCCTCATGCAAGGTTCGGGACAGGGCTTAGTCCCATGCAAATGGAAGGTAGAGCTTAACCTTATGCAAATATGGAGGCATGGCTCAGCCTCATGCAAGGTTCGGGACAGGGCTTAGTCCCATGCAAAGAACGAGTACCAAATAAGAGTAGAGTATTTCTTAGCTGGAGATATATTCAGTGTCTGGTGGCCGGATTGATAGTGATTTTGCTGCGTCTATATATTTGCGAATGTTGCTGTTACGTAAGATGTGCCTGCACTCAAAGAAAAAATTGTATGTTTTGTAAGGGGAGGTTGGTTCGTTCCTTCGCCCGCTGGCTCTGTTCCTTCGTTCTAGAGGCCTTGTTTGAGTTTCCCTGGGTAACACCTGGCTGTTACAGAAATAGAGTTTTCCAAAAATATGCAATTATTGATGAAAATAGAGTTATTTTAGAAAACATAGTGGAATATCAAGTAATATAGATGAACTAGTGACTGTAGCATATTTCAGAGACATCGCAGCTTTCTTGTATTAGAATTTTGAGGGTCCTCCTCAAAATTCTGGCCCAGTTTGGTAGATGATCCTTCAGCCGTTTGCGAGCAACGAACTTGTTGAACTTTCTTCGGAATTTTGAGAACCCTTCTCAAAATTCTGCCCCAGTTTCTTAACCAATTTCTGACTCTCTAGCATGCGATGGCGTCGGCTAAACTTGCTCCGGAATTTTGAGGGTCCTCCTCAAAATTCTGCCCCAGTTCTGGGTCCTGGGAGAAATGAAAATTTTATTATAATATGACCGAACCCACAGGGCTGCCTACGTATCACCTCTTAAACGGGAATCATGTCAGCGTAGTTCAATTACATCAGATGGGGAAATGTAAATGGTCTACACATAGTATCTTTTGACTGCGTCTGAATTGATTGGTTTTGGCTAGACTTCTCCGTCCATTTCTGCAAGTATGAGTGCTCCTCCTGTTAGCACCCGGTGAACCATGTAAGGACCTTGCCAGTTGGGAGAGAATTTCCCTTTTGCTTCATCTTGATGTGGAAAGATCTTTTTCAACACCAGCTGTCCTGGTGCAAACTGTCTTGGTTTGAACCTTTTGTTGAAAGCTCCGGACATTCTGTTCTGATAAAGCTGACTGTGAAATACTGTGTTCATTCTTTTTCCATCTATAAGGGCCAACTGCTCATAGCGGCTCCTTATCCATCCTGCATCGTTGAGTTCAGCTTCCTGTATAATCCTTAAAGAAGGGATCTCTACCTCGGCTGGGATGACAGCTTCGGTACCATAAACCAGCATGTAGGGAGTTGCCCCGATTGACATGCGAACTATAGTGCATATCCCAACAAAGCAAATGGTAGCTTCTCGTGCCATTGTTTGTGGTTTTCCACCATCTTCCTTAGTATTTTCTTGATGTTTTAGCTGGCGTCTTCTACGGCTCCATTCATCTGAGGTCTATAAGCTGTGGAATTCTTGTGCTTGATTTTTAAAGTTTCACACATGGCTCTCATCAGATCACTGTTGAGATTGGCAAAATTATCAGTGACAATGGACTCGGGAACTCCGAATCGGCAAACGATACGATCCTTGACAGAGTCTGCAACGACCTTCTTGGTTATAGCTTTGTAGGATGCAGCCTCTACCCATTTTGTGAAGTAGTCAACGGCCACTAGAATAAAACCTGTGCCCATTTGAAGCAGTGGGCTCGATCGGACCGATGACATCCATTCCCCATGCGGCGAATGGCCAAGGTGAGCTTGTTTCATTGAGCTCGTTTGGCGGCACCTTAATCATATTGGCATGCACTTGACATTGGTAGCATTTTCGGACATACTCGACGCAATATGTGTCCATGGTCATCAAAAAATATCCAGCTCTGAGTATCTTCTTGGCCAACACAAAACCATTCATATACGGGTCGTAGGTCCTAGCATGTATCTCCTCAAGTAGCTTAGAAGCCTCTTTTGCGTCGACACATCTTATCAATCCCGAATCAGGAGTCCTTCTGTACAAGTTTCCTCCCCTGTGGAAAAAGTGATTGGACAATCTCCGGAGTGTGCGTTTCTGAATATGGTTCGCATGCTCCGGGTATTCTCCTTTCGCAAAATATTCCTTGATGTCATGGAACCAAGGTTTTCCGTCCATTTCTTCTTCAACATGGGCACAATACGCCGGTTGATTATGAATTCTCACTGGGATGGGATCAATGAATTTCTTATCTGGATGATGTATCATGCATGACAAAGTGGCCAATGCATCGGCAAACTCATTCTGAATTCTAGGCACATACCGAAACTCTGTCTTTGTGAACCTCTTTCTCAATTCCTGTAGACGGTGCAGATATGGCAATATCTTAGAATTCCATGTGGCCCACTCTCCTTGTACCTGGTGCACAAGCAAATCTGAATCAGCGATTACTAGCGGCTCCTAAATATTCATGTCGATTGCCATGTTGAGTCCTAGTATGCAGGCTTCATATTCTGCCATGTTGTTGGTGCAGGGAAATATGAGTTTGGCAGATACCGGATAATGTTGACCTGTTTCTGATACCAAAACCACTCCAATTCCTACTCCTTTGGAATTTGCAACTCCATCAAAGAACATCCTCCAACTATCGTATGCTTCAGTAATGTCCTCTCCTACGAATGACACCTCTTCATCAGGAAAATACATTTTCAAGGGTTTGTATTCTCCTCCCACAGGATTTTCAGCAAGATGTCTACCAATGCTTGCCCTTTGACCGCCTTTTGAGTTACATAGACGATATCGAACTCACTTAACAGTATTTTCCACTTGGCTAACTTTCCAGTCGGCATGGGTTTCTGAAATATGTACTTCAGAGAGTCCATCCTGGATATAAGGTATGTAGTGTAGGCACAGAAGTAATGCCTCAATTTTTGAGCCGTCCAGGTCAAAGCACAACAAGTACGTTACAGCAGAGAGTATCGTACTTCATAAGGTGTGAATTTCTTACTCAGGTAGTATATGGCTTGCTCTTTTCTCCCTGTCTCGTCATGTTGTCCCAGAACACATCCGAAGGCTCCATCTAATACAGATAGATAGAGTAGCAAAGGTCGACTCGGCTCTAGCGGGACCAAGACTGGCGGTGTGGACAGGTACTTCTTGATTTTGTCGAAAGCTTTCTGACAATCCTCGGTCCAGCTTGTTTCGGCATCTTTCCTCAGCATCTTGAAGATGGGCTCACATATAACTGTGCACCGTGCTATGAAGCGACTAATATAGTTGAGACGTCCTAGAAAGCTCATCACGCCCTTTTTGCTCCTAGGCGGCAGTAACTCCTGAATAGCCTTAACCTTAGACGGGTCCAGCTCGATCCCTCTACGACTGACAATGAATCCCAGTAACTTACCTGCGGGAACCCCAAATGCACACTTTGCGGGGTTCAGCTTTAAGTTGTACCTCCTTAACCTGTCAAAGAACTTTCTCAAGTCCGCTATGTGATCCGCGGCCCTCTTGGATTTGATAATGACGTCGTCCACATAAACATCTATTTCTTTGTGTATCATATCATGGAAGATGGTTGTCATGGCTCTCATATAAGTACCCCCAGCATTCTTTAGACCAAATGGCATCATTTTGTAGCAGTATACCCCCCATGGCGTAATAAAAGCTATTTTCTCTACGTCTTCTTCATCCATCCAGATCTGATGATAACCCGCGAAGCAATCTACAAAGGATTGGAGCTCATGCTTGGCACAATTATCGATCAGGATATGTATATTTGGCAATGGGAAGTCGTCCTTAGGACTTGTTCTGTTTAAATCTCGACATTCGACACATACTCTGACTTTCCCATCTTTCTTCAGAACTGGTGCAATGTTGGCTAACCAGGTCGGGTATTCAACCACTCTGAGGACTTTGGCTTTGATCTGCTTAGTAACTTCCTCCTTGATTTTCAGGCTCATATCTGGTTTGAATTTCCTGAGTTTCTGCTTCACTGGCAGACACATGAGATTGGTAGGCAATTTGTGAGCCACTATGGACGTGCTCAAACCGGTCATATCATCGTATGACCATGCAAAGATATCCTCATACTCCTTCAAGAAACAAATGTACTCCTCTTTCTCTCTCGGTGATAAGTGAATGCTAATGCGAGTCTCCTTGACGGTTTCGGCGTCTCCCAAATTTACTGCTTCGATTTCGTCCAGGTTGGACTTAGGCTTATTCTCAAAGTTCTCAACCTCCCTGACAACTTCCTCAGGTATTTCATCTTCTTCATTCGAGTCACTATCCTTATACTGCATGGCCTCATTACATGCCACAGTCACCGGTTCATCAGGAAAAGTAATAATAACGCTATAGAAAAAAAAATGTGGAAGATAATAATGAATAGTAAATAGAAATGCATTGATTAAAACAAAGAACACCCAAAAAAAGTACGGCTCGATGAATCGAGCATTTATTTGAAACAAGTAAGTCTTTAAAAACAAAATTACTGAAAATCTTAGATGCCTAGCATGGCTATAGAAATAAAATTAAGTTGTTTGCCAAGCTACCCAGGAACTCGGCGGGCCCGGGATGGTGTGGCAGTCCAGTTCCTGAGAACAGCTCCCTTCTCCACAGTCTGAATGGTGAGGCCTTCATCCTCTTACTCCTCAATTATTGCACTGCAGTCCATATCCTTGTCCTCCAGGAACAGATTCCTCAGCCCAGCTAATGCTTCTTCTTCTGCAGTTCCCCATATTGTATCAGCTTGGTGAAAAGTCTGACCCAGATGTGGCACTGGTTGCTCGAGAGGATAATAAGGTCCACGCCATGGAGGCGACCAGTCATCATACTCTTGCCATGTATATTGGTATCCGAGCCCGAAAGTAGTACCGTGACGTTTCAGCTGTATTGGTTTGGTAATACCCTGGAGATTCTTCCCAAGCCCTTTGCCGGGTTCATACCCAGACCATGCTAGTATGCTTTCTATCTTATTACTCCACCATTTGTCTTTCTCAACGGCATTGACACGTTCGATGTGATGATAGGTTTCCCCTCCTAACCTTCTTCTGTTCCCGATAACCGGGATGGTTTGACTGGTGTAAATGGGGTTACTCCCGTCCCCGTGAATGATCACCTCCTGATGGTTCCATTCGAACTTCACGGCCTGGTGTAGTGTGGAAGCCACAGCCCCAGCGGCATGTATCCATGGTCGGCCCAACAGAAGATTGTATGAAGCTGATATGTCAAGCACCTGGAATTCAACGTCGAACCAAGTTGGCCCCATCTGCAGACAAAGATTAATCTCCCCAATCGTGGCCCTTTGAGACCCATCGAAGGCTTTCACGTTCATGCTTCCTGCCCTTATTTCATGGAAACTTTTACCCAATCTTTTCAAAGTATCCAACGGACAAATGTTGAGGCTTGAACCTCCATCGATCAGAACTCTGGCAATGAATTTATCTTCAAATTGTACCGTGATATGCAATGCTCGATTATGATTCAACCCTTCAGGCGGTAGCTCATCCTCGTGGAAGATTATCTTATGACTTTCCAGCACCTGTCCTACCATGTTGGCCATCTCTCCGCAGGTGATATTGTTGGGCACGTAAGCTTCGCTCAACACCTTCATCAAAGCATTCTTGTGTGCCTCCGAATTTTGCAACAGTGACAGGATGGATATCTGAGCTGGGGTTTTGTTCAAATGATCAATGACGGAGTACTCCCTTGCTTGTACTTTCCTCCAAAGGTCATCTGGTCCCGTTTCAATGACAGGCTGCTTGGTAGTGGCATCCTTACTTGGTCCCCCCAAGTGTTCAGGTGTATAGATTCTTCCGGTCCTAGTCATTCCTTGTGCAGCATCGGATTCCTCCATCTTTGTCTTTCTTTTCTCGTTTGCAACGTAACTGTCACTGCGAAAGGTGTGGCCACTTCTACTTCAAATGGAACAGGGGTGGCCGCAGGTGGAGCTACCTCTACCTCAAATGGAACCGATGCAGCTATTTCAACCTCGACTGGCGACTGCGTCTGTACTACAATTGGGGTGAGTGTGACTGCAAGTTTAAAGTCATCGCCTTCTCGAATAAGCCCGATTGACCCTTCAGGATCCCATTCTTCATCTATCTCTATCACATGTATTCCACCACCCCTATGATCCGGGAGAGGATTGTTGCGGACATTGGGTGCGGCTTCTTTTGCCTGTATGACCTTATTGTCAATCAGTGTCTGGATTTTGTCTTTCAATGTTCGGCACTCGTCGATGGTGTGCCCTTTCATACCGGAGTGATATGCACAAGTTTTGTTTGGGTTGACCCATTGGGATGGGTTCTCCACTGCCACAGTGGGAATATGAGTGACGTAACCAGTGGCTTTTAACCTTTCATAGAGCTGGTCGATGGGTTTCGCAATAGCGGTGTATTGCCTGGGTGGTTTGCGGTCAAAATTGGGTCGTGGTCTTGGGTAGTTTTGACGAGTTGGAGGTGACTGGAAATGAGATGGTTGGGAGTTATAGGTGTGATAGACAGTGGCTGGTTGGGAATATCTGGGGGATGAGGGTTGATATGTAGGTGGAGGTGCTCGGTATGTGGGTAGAGGTGTTTGGTATGTAGGTGGGGGTGCTTGGTATATGGGTGGAGGTGTTTGATATGTGAGTGGAGATTTTGGGCCCTGAGCCACCATTACTGCCCCAACGTCTTTCTTTTTCGATATGCCGCCTGATTGTAGTGCTTTGTTTGTGGCCTGTAGTGCCTCAAAGTTTGTTACCATCCCGCTTTTGATGCCTTCTTCGATCCTTTCACCAAGTTTGATGATGTCAGAGAACTTATGGTTTTCAATAACCATCAATCTTTCATAATATTGCGGATCCTGTGCTCTGACGAAGAACTTGTTCATCTGTTCCTCGTCCAAAGATGGTCTTACCTTGGCTGCTTCCGACCTCCATCGAGTAGCATACTCACGAAAAGTCTCGGTGGGCTTCTTCTTGAGGTTCTGAATGTAGAAAACATCCGGTGCATTTTCTGTGTTGAACCTGAATCGGTCCATGAAATCAGATGCCATACTCACCCAGTTGGACCATTTCTTAGGATCCTGGCTGATGTACCAGGACAAAGCATCTCCCGTAAGACTCCTCATAAAGAGTTTCATCCGGACCTTTTCATCCTTTCCAACCCCAAAAAGCTTGTCACAATAGGTCCTCAGATGAACCCTGGATCACCTGTACCGTCAAACATCTCGAACTTGGGAGGTTTGTAACCCTCTAGCAGTTCTACATCCCGCCATATGCATAAGTCTTCATAATTCAAACCTTCTATCCCTTTGCCTCCTTCGACACCCTGAAACCGACTTGTTAGTTTCTTGAGTTCCCATGTTCTTGAGGAGCAGGTCCTTCACAGTGGATTCAGGTGTATAGGAGGTTGGTTGAGTGGAGTGAGGTACGGTTTCCATATATAGGATTGTTTAGGTGAGTGCCTGGAATCTAGGTGTAGTGGTGATCATTGGTTGAGTTTTGAGGGTCAGGAATAGGCTGTGGTGTGTTCTGAGGAGTGTGATAAGTAGTGGTTAGTGGGTACTGGATTGGTTGATGGTGGTGTTCTGGCGGAGTTGGTATCGGCAAGGGATTAAGATTTTAAGGTAGAGTTGCATATTGATGCGGTGCAAGAGGGTTTTGTGGGTGTTGGTTCAGTGTATTTTGGGGAGGTGCTAGGCTTTTAGTGTTTTGTTGGTTGACATCGGGGACATTCAGGGTGAGGGATAGGTTTGCTAAGTTGCGGACCTGCTCAACTCCTCCCTGTAGCTCTAGTATCTTTTGTTCCAACCGTAAAACCAAATAATTTGGTGCCGGAGTACTCCGACCATCTGAAGTTTCTGCATTCTCCGCATTTTCCTTTCAAATACCAATCAAGTCGTCCATTTTAGCCTTCCCTTTGCTTCTCGTATTACTTGGAGGAGGAGGAGGTGGAGGGCCTCTAGATCTGGTGTGATATGCTGATGATGCCAGTATGTGCGAACCAACCTTTTTGGGGAATGGGAATAATCAAAAAGAAAGAAAGAAAAATAAAAGGTAGCCAAGACAGTAATGGTTCTGAAAAGAGTACTTGCAGTATTTAAACATGTATTGCAAAAAGATGAAATTCGCGTCCTAATTTGGGAGCCTCATTGTGCCCGAGGTAAGCCTAGCGACAAGTTGATTTGGAGAACTTAGATGCCAATAAATGCCTCATTTCATTAATATAAAAATAGAGGAATCCCAAAACGACACTAAGATAATAAAGGTAAGTCACTATTTGCACTTGGCCTTATTACATTTAGGAAAGAGAATAAATCTAGCCTACTTGGTACCAGAAGAACCTTCCCCAGATTCGATCTTCCTAACTCCATCATACAGGTTTCCCAACTCGCGCACACCCAGCAGTAGGTAGGCTCTAGCCAAATGTCCTCCTTCGCTCCCTTCAGCATTCTGGCAATCCTCAATCCTCTTTATGATTTTGCCCTCCAGCTCCACTAAACCTCGCTCCAGATACTCCAACCTTCTGTTGGAAGTGACAGCCATTTCCTTCCATTCGTTGATCAGCCTCATATTTGTCTCATGTATTTCCCGGTGCTCATTCTAGGGTCGTGGACCCTCTTGCGCAGTCTGTTGTATTTGACTTGAGCCTCAGCATCTTCATCTATGATCCTATTCCCTCGACCGGCTCCTGGCCTCAACATCCCCTTTAGGTTGTCTTCTAACCATGCTGGGTAGAGAGGTTCACACCCAGCATGATACATGTCTGGCTCAATGGTGTCTTTTCCACAACGATCTTGCAGTGCCACATATGCTGAGCTTGGCACTTGTAAGGGAAGTCGTCGTCCTGAAAGTATGCTCCGAAGTGACTCATCTTGGCAACCCTTGGTACAACCTGCTTCCTGCCCGCTTGCCCCATAACTCGGATAGGGACATAAGGGTATATTCCCCTTAACCCAATCAACACTAAATGTGGAGCGTCCCCGGATCGGATGATGAACTCGTCTGTTGGGAACCATTCAAACATCCATTGCACTTGTTCCTCGGTCAGATTGTCGAAGAACTCTACCCACTCTTTGACACTTTCCGGCTGAGCAAACCTGTTCGGAATGTAAGTCATCCGCTTGGGGTGATGGAAGGCAATATGGTCGTTCCGAGCCCTTCGCGGAAGTTCTTTGCGATACTGGCCCCTTTGAAGATGTTCCAATAACCATAACTACAGCAACATGTTACAACCCTTGAAATGCTTGATCCCCCTTTGACAGCGCTCCAGAGCCCTGTAGATGTCGGCTATGATCATGGGGACTATAGTGTATGTTTGTCCATTGATCCCTTCCATCATAGTCTTGGCGACCATGGCCAATCTAGTATGGATTCTTCCCCTTTTCATCGGGAACACTATCAGGCCCAAGAAGTACACGATGAACACGAACACTCTGCGGTGGATGTGTCCCAGAGAAGTGATAGAAAGCTCGTCATAGAAGGTACGGTAGGACTTTCTATGGCCATATCTCTCACACATGTATTCGAAGGGTATGTAGGATTTCTTCAGGCATTCCAAGTCAACATTTTTCTTCAGCCCCATCATCTTTAGGAACCCTTTACCAGTACGGTTCTCTGGTACCAACAACCCAGGTCTATCCCAAGTCAGTCCCACAAGTCCCCCAATTTCTTCTAAGAGTGGTGTCATTTCCATATCCCCGAAATGGAACACAACCCTTTCACTATCCCAGAACAAAGTTGCAGCCTCGATCATCATATTGTTTGGCTGAACGTCTAGCAGAGAAGGTAAATTTCCCAAATGCTTTCTCATGTGTTTCTTGTCACTTGAGGAAAGGTCCTCCTACTAATCTAGTAGCAATGGTGGAATGTTGCTGACCATGCCAAATATGGGGACTTCGTGCCTCATTTTCTGTAAAACAAAAATGTTAGGTCCTTTTCCCCCCACTAGACTCGACTATTTGTACATTCATGATTAGCATATTGGCATTTAGTTCTCCAAATTAATGCACAAAATGTGGTTATGTCCGTTGGGATTATGGAAACCCCGACGGACTTTGGATAAGGCTCATCTTAAAGGATCATTATGTGGACAACATATTAATCCGACTACGTTTGACCATGATGCATGCACAATTACAATAAGAGTAAGGTTACTATGGGGGTTTAGACTGGTACCTCAAGCAGACAACTTGAGGGGGAAAGGCACGGAACCGTCGACTGCACCACTGATCGACTAGTTTTACCGCAAATAAGCCTTTCCGAATTTAAGGGTAATAAATTGGAAGAGCGCAACCTCTCATCAAGTGTTGCTATAGGATTTGATATGCACGAGTGGAATATGATGTGGAGCATGATTTATGCAACAATAAATAGCATGTTGTCAAGTATTTGCACGTTAAAAAACGGTAAATGCAGTATTTAAATAATTGAAAGACAGTTACGGAGAAAGAAAACAAAGAGATAAATCGGTTTCAGGAAATGAAGGAAATCATAAATAAACAGTTAAATCCAAATATGGGGGAGGGTGCACGGGATAAAGCATGTTTAAGACTAATTCAAAAAATAAGTTCGTTATGGTAAGAGCCTAAAATATTCCCCAACAGAGTCGCCATGCTGTCGCGCCCCATTTTTCCTTCGCGGGGAAGTCTGGGTTTCGACATTCATGGGGGAACAACTCGTTTCCTTTTGGGAATTGGGTGTTTGGAGAGTGGCCACCAAACGGATTAAGGTGTGTTAGGGCACCTAGAACAATTAACTCATGTAACCAGTTTGCATTACCAGAGATTAGGGTAAGGGCTCGAAATAACCTTGAGGGGAAGGTGTTAGGCACCCCTCGGGGTCCACAACGGTGGGTCCCGGCCGAACTATGTGAATTAGTCAATTAATAAGTAAGAAGTCTCAGCACACATTTGCAAATAAAGGTAGTTTACACAGTCTAAATACATATATGATCAATGAGGTTTAGATGGTCCAATGCACATATATGAAAGTAAAAGAGGTTTAGATAGTTTAACCACATATATGTAAAGAAAAAGAAGTTTAGACAGTTTAAACACATGTGAATTGGGAAAGGGAAGTCCTAAGTTAATTAGCCTATAGGATCAATCTGTGCAATGCCCGGTAATCCTCCTCAACTAGAGCGGCTACACGTGACATTAGCGCGCAGGTCTTCATATCCTTTTACTACCCATTACCCCCCTAGTGGTTATAACCGAGTTTAATTAAAGAACTCTAAGCGTGCTTTACCCTTCCCTTCCTTGTGGTCTCGGAGGAGTTTAGGACCTCTATACTTAGGTAGTTCTAGACAATCTTAAGGTGTTTAAAAGGCAAAAGTCTAGGCGACAACAAATAACACATAGGATTGTCAATTAAGCAAGCAGATAAAAGGCTCATATTTACCTCCACATATACATAGGCAAATAAGCAGCACGTCTTAAACAACTGATTTTTTTAAAGAAATTCAGAAAACCTAGGAACATGATATCTAGATGAACACTACAGAACAGAACGTGCAGTATTTGTTTTAAGGGAAGTGGCAGAATCCTAACCGGTTTGCCTACTGGTTTTATAGCCTGTTAAGCCTGGACAATTTCACACATAAACAGAACCTGATTTCATAGTTATCTAACGGCCTAAGGCTTGCATAGGCGTGTATATGCAGTCATAATCTGGGAACCACTTATACAATTTGAAGTTCTTTCATCCTATAGACATGCTGATCTAAGTGATAAATATATAGCAGGTGATTCTATACTGATTCATACCAGAATATGGTACCTATGTGTGGGGCTGTTTTAGCCTACTTATTTTGGCGACATGTTTCAAAGCAGATATACATGCAGTCCTAAAATAGGATCTCTAATGCACATGGAGAAGGTTATTTTATTTTAAACAGTATTAGTAACCTAATGGCAGGATTTCTAAGTGATAGCGACTTATGCAGAATCAGAAGTGAAATGATGAACTATAACATGTGATATGCAGAAGCAGTAAATATGATTGTCCTAAGTCAAGATATCTAATGCACGAATTTTGCATGATTTAATGCGAGTAAGCATAGCAATCCCAAAGCATGGTATCTAATGTGTCATACAAACCTAAAACATGATTTCTACAGAAACTCATCATAATGTAAAACCTAAAATATGGTTTCTACCCAATTTACCCCACAGAATCATATAGCTACCCTCCCCTTTTTACTAGTTACCCCAATATCTGTTTACAAAGGATTATTACAAACCAGGATTTAGTAAATTACATCAATGAGAAGTAAACTTATACTATAGAGAGCCTGAAGCAGGCCCAAAATAAACCTGGGAGTACCAGGCCTTCCGAGTAGTCTCAAATGCCCAGAAATCTAATAGCCAACAAGTGTCCAGGTGTGTCAAAGTTCCCTAAGGACCTCAAGGATCCCGGGCAGTGCTCACACCAAGACTTTCTCAAATAGGGACTGGTTATGTGCAATGTGGAAGGACCTCCCTAGTATGCCAGAGTTCAGAGAGATCTCAAGGATCCCTAAGCAGTACACATACCAGACGGGCAGAACTTAATAATCTAAGAGTAAAGTGAGAGTGTTTGACATAGTTTCAAAAATTTAGTGAAAACAGTATAGAGATGACTCTAAGAGTGAAAAGGTTTTCTGAAATAGAAACTAGTTTGGTAGTGAAAAAACAGTTTGAGAAGAGTACCAAAACACTTTTGAAAACAGCAAACAATCAATTGATCATAAAACATCCAGATTCAGAAACACTTAACAAACAGATCTCACATCAGGGTAAAGGGATTGGGGACACATAGAATTTACATTTTTAAAGAGAACACATGACAGGGCTCGGGGAGGCATATAGTCAACAAAAATGCATAGAACATTTAGAAACTTATAGAATTACAAGTTAATCATGACGGTAGGTAATAGAGCCGTGTTGAAGGCAAAAAAACACTGGACAGAATCAAACACACAACTAGAGTCAGTCGAATGCCTTAGAGATTAGGTAACTAACATGATTTCCTCAGGGAAGGAGAATAGACAGGGGTGAATAGACATGCTGGACAAACATCAAATAGACAACTATAGTTTGTACATGCTAATTACATATTGAACAAAGCAGGATGAGACATGCTAAGTAAGGCAGTAAACAAGAACTGGAGTTGAATCTATAAACACATAGAGTTTAGGTTTCAAAATTTAACTGAGACATTCCAGCCAAGTAAGAGAAATGCAGAATATGAAAGAAACAGGTGCAATTCCACTATCTAGCCTTGGCTTTCAGCCGGCTAGACCCACAATAGCACAAGTAGCAAAGAAGGAGAAGAGTTTGAATGTATGTGTGTGTTATGAACTGATGTTCGGATCTTTGTTTTAAGAAGTAAAANGAGTTTTTCTCATAAACTTCATAAAGCCTTCATTTTCTACAAAGCTAAATGGTAGTTCATCAATAACTATCATCTCAATTAAGGCCCTCCTAACCACTTCTTGTTCAAATTTCCAAATTGATCCTTCATCATTTTGGCAAGATTGAAAATTTAACTTTGTTTGACTATTATCTTTATCAATGTTAAGTGGGTATTCTTTGCATCTAAGCAAATGATTCTTCAATCCTGTTGTTCCATTCCTAGATGAATTAGCCGCATAGGCTTGTTTACAATATCGACACCGTGCTTTCCCAACCCCATTAACCTCAAATTTATCAAAATGGTTCCAAACGTCAGACCTAGGTTGCATGGCTTTCCTTTTCTTGGAATCTTGGGTATCAATGGTGTTGGTGTTACTATCTACCGTAATAGGTAAACTTTCACTTGAACCAGCATCACTTACTCTACTTGTATCTGCCATCTATACAAAATTAAACAAATATAAACACAAATTAACAATCATGTATTTTAAAAATAACATGCAAAAGAAACAGATGGATACTAATCCAACCAAGTTCAAATTTTCTCTGTAAATCAGCAAACATACAGCACAACTACATCATATAACGTAGAACTGAACCAGAACACATGGACTAAATATATTCTCTGTAAATCAGCAAACATTACAGCAAACATTTCAATATATTTTCTGCAGATTGCAGAACACCAGGGAATAAATGCATCATTTTTATGTATAATAGTGCGTCTTTTATCTTCTAAGGCTCAAGATATCCAACACATTAGAAACAAGATAATCAAAAAAATAAACAAGGGTAAAAAAAGAGTACAAAGACGTGCAAACACGACAGATTATAAATGTATTGTTCTATGTCTATCGCTAAAGAACAGTGAGAAATTGAGAATATTACAGGAAAAAAAAAATAATCAACTATACAACTTCACAAGGAAACAAATAGTACTCAACAGAAGAAATCAATAAATCGCTAGAAATCTTCATCAAATTCATTTCCATCGCTAGAAAGTAGAAATCGCTAGAAAGTAGAAACATACCTTTGAAAATTGAAATTATCGAAAGTTCACAAGTCGCAACTCGCAACAGCAGCGTGAGTGAGGACTGGGGAGTGAGGAGTCGGAGCTCCGAAGTCGGAAATCGCTAGGAAGCCCAAATCGCCAAATCGCCGTTGTACTGCTCTAAGTCTAAATTGCTAAACGCCTAAACCTAATGCCCTAAGTCCCGAACCAGCTAAGGTAAACTTTAGAGTTTAGAGTGGGCTTGGGCAGTTGGGCTGGGGCTGAGAATTAAATAAAGAAGGGTATGGGCTTGGGCGTTGGGGCTGGGGCGATGGGCAGTGGGCTGGGTTTTTAAGGAATAAGGAAAGGTCTTTTAAAAATCGGTATACCGAAATACCGAAATTTCAGAATTCTAATACCGAGGACCGAACTGAAATACCGAAATACCGAAAATTTAGTACCGAATTAGACCGAAATACCGAGAAAACCGAAACCGAAATACCGAAATAATTTGGTCCGGTTCGGAATTCGATTTTTCGGATTTTATGCCCACCCCTACTATTCAAGACATTTGAAACTCAAAGATAGTGAAGAATCAAAGGAATGAATCTAACAGCAAAAAGGAGCTCAGATACAACATTTAATGAGTACTCCCTCCGGTCCAAAATAAGTGATTTTTTGGATGTTTTCACACAAATTAAGAAATCCACCTTTTAGCATTAATTAGCAATGGAATTGACCATATTAACCTTTACTATCTCACATAAACACTCCTAACACATATTCCAACACCATTTAATTCAAGGACAATGTAGGAAAAAAATAATTAATTCATTCTTGAAATCTGAAAAAATCACTTATTTTGGACCACAAAAAAAAGGCCAAAAAATCACTTATTTTGGACCGGAGGGAGTAACTTGATTGGGTTGTTTAAACAAAAGAAATGGGCCAGGCCTATTCTCCTTTGCTGCCAGGTTGCAAGTCACGTGTGGGAAGTAAATAAGTGAAGCTGATTAATTTTAACTTCTAAGCTAGAAACAAAACCTAGAATAGCAGATATGTGTTGGCATCGTGACAGAGGCGACGACTATCGGGCCTGATATAGCTATTGGCTGTGTGAAATTTTGTAGAAGCAATCCAAACAATCAGGTACACATATCTTTCCGTTACTTACAGTGGTGTAGTTAATTAAATAAATTGGAATTTATGCCTTTTCAATAGTTAGACAATAATTGGGTTCCTAATGATGAAGTAATAATTGAAAGCTTGTAAAGATTTGATATAAGGTTAGAATGCAAAAACGAGGTATCAGTTTTTGTTGCACTACCAATTACAAATCTCCAATATTAAGTATACTGAATATAGAATTAATCATGGCTAATGATTGGGTAATTATTATTAAATGTGAAGTAGTATGATGAAATAATGTAGTCAATTTTGTTGCATGAGAAGTCATATTTTTTTGAGCTGTTGGGTTACACGTGAGGCTACACTTCGGCAACTTTCTTTTCCACTATTGAATCTACCGCATTTGATATTCGGGTTCGGGTGTGAACGGGTAAACGGATTTTGGTCCGAACCTCGAGTTTGGACCAAGCGGGCTCGGGATCGATTTTTAACTTTTTTTGGAAAAACTTAGGAAAACCATGATTATAAATTAATGTTAATTCCTTTAGCAATAATTAATAATATTGAACTAATTATGATTGGATTCGAGTGGGTTGGAGGTGAATTCTAAAGGAAAAACTGTACTTGAGCAGTGAGTGGCCTGCAAAATTGAGGTAAGTACTTGGTTTAACCTTGACTTGAGGGAATAGGAATCCCAAACTTGTTTGCTATGTGAAATTGCTTGTGTGTGGTGTATAAATGAGGTGACGAGTATCTATGCACCACCAAATTATACTGAATATAGAATTATTTGCTTCCTGGCTTAATTGTTTTATGATCATTGATGTTTACATGTCTATTTGGATTCGTTAACTTATTGTTAAGTATTGTTTCAAGTATTTTAGAAGTGTTGGTTGTTCCCTTGGTTTTGTTGTGATACATAAAAATTGAGCCGGATGACAGAGTTGCGATATTTATATACATTCCGATTGGTTCCTTATGAAATGATAATTGATGAAGTTTATGAGTTGTACCACTTTCTGTTTGCAATTGTTGAGACAAAAATGTTGTGAAAGGCTTGGCCTGAATTGTGAAAGTTTTTATAAATAAAACTGATATGATATGTCTGGTGGAAGCGGGTTGCACGCCGCAACAAGGAGTGATAAGGGTGGACATGTAGGATCGGGTTGCACGCCGCAACAGAAGAAATAAAGGTGATATATTGAGGAGCAATAAGGGTGGACAAGTGAGATCGGGTTGCACGCCACAACAAAGAGCAATAAGGGAGGATACTCATGTTTTACTAGTTATATGATAAAGACTGGAATACTCATTGTTTTACTTAGTTGTTTACATACTCTGCTCTTACTGTTATTTAAATTGTAACTTGGAAATTTTCATATGGAATTGTTATAGCTAAAATCTGGAAAGATAGTTGAGTTACTTGATTATTTACTGCAAGCCATTGTTTTATTTAGTTTAGAATTTCCCTTTTGCTTTATTAAATACTGTACACAGGTTATATTATGAGCCTGTTTGGATGGGCTTGTTTTAAGTGACTTTTAAGCCAAGAATAGCTTTTAAGCCATAAGTTAGGAATTCTAACTTTTGGCTTTTGGCTTGTTTTTGCCATTTTAGCTTAAAAACAAGTGCTTAAAAGCACTTTTTTACTTTATCCAAACACTACAAAATGGCTTAAAAGCTATTTTGGCTTAAAAGCACTTAAAACAAGCCAATCCAAACGGGCTCTATAAATGCCCCGCTGTAGCCTCGTCACTACTAGGGGTGTGCATTCGATTTATCGATTCGATTTTGACCCTTATCGATAATTACTTATCGATTATCGATTTGTACATATGCTTATCGTTTTCGTTTCAATAAGGTTTCGATTTTTTCGATTTCGATTTATTGATTTTTGGGGCTTATCGATTCGGTTATCGATTACACCAATAAGAAAATTTGCGGGATTCTACGGAAAGTATATCGCTATAAACACGCCTAACTAATATGGACAAAAAGAAGCTAAAATAAGACGAACACCGTTTATAACATAAAAATTGTGTTAACAAGCACATGCAACGAAACTAAAGTAAGGGATCAAATGTATGCCACCAACACTCCAACGGTATAAAAAAAAAAATACATCATCACGACTAATTCTATTTTCCATTAATTTGAACTTCATTCCCTTGGGCTTTAAATATGATCATTCCTTAAATGTGGTAGAGGAAATAATAGGGTTAGGGACTTAGGGTAAAGGAAAGAGTATTATAGAATAAGGGTAAAAAGAAAAATTGTATATCTTATCGGTTTATCGATAAACCGATAACCGAAGAGGACAAAATCGAAATCGAAATCGATAACTCGATAAGGAAAATTTCGAAATCGAAATCGAAATCGAAATCGAAATCGATAAATCGATAAACCGATAACAAATAATCGATTCGATTTATCGATAAATCGATTCGAATGCACACCCCTAGTCACTACCTCGTCGAGGTTAGGCTCGGCACTTATCAGTACATGGTGTCGGTTGTACTGATACTGCACTCTGCACTTCTTATGCAGATCCAGGTTCCAGCCAGAGTTGATCCTTTTGCGCAGTAGCTGATTATTCGCACGGATACACGAGGTAGATCTGCTGGCGTCCGCAGATTCCTGGAGTCTTCTCCATATTATTTATTTACTGTTTTATTTGATTCAAAACAGTTATACACTATGTCTTTGAGCCAAGTACTTGTAGTAAATTCTTAGTAGTTCGTGAATTGTGACTCCAAACCCTGGGTAGCTAGATATTAGTATTAGTTTCGTGGAATCGTTTTATTTTTCCATAAATTATTTTGATATCATTTATTGGATAATATTAGACTTCGTATTATGTTTTTAATTGTTTTAAATGTTGAATCCCTCTAACATTGGCTTGCCTAGCAAGTATGGTGTTAGGCGCCATCACGATCCCGAGGGTTGGGAATTTGGGTCGTGACACTAGGTGGGAAATTCAATGGGGAAATAAGATTATTGAATGAAAATGATCACAAGTGACTTACCTCAAGAAACCCCTCGAAATCCCTCTCAAAAATCGCCTTGGTCCGAGTTTGCAAAGTCCAAAATGAGAAAAATCACGAAACCCTTTAGATTTAACACTGCCAATATTTTCGCACCTGCGACCCACTTAACCACATTTGCGGTCTCGCAGGTGCGGACACTTCTTTCGCTTTTGCGGTTATACCTGAAGGCCCCTGCCTTCGCTTCTGCGATCACACACGCTCAGGTGCGAGTCCGCATCTGCGGAACTTCCTCCGCATCTGCGCTCACTGTCGCGCCCCCTTTTTCCTTCGCGGAAGTCTGGGTTTCGACATTCATGGGGGAACAACTCGTTTCCTTTTGGGAATTGGGTATTTGAAGAGTCGCCACCTAACGGATTAAGGTGCGTTAGGGAACCTAGAGCGGTTAACTCATGTAACCAGTTTGCATTACCAGAGATTAGGGTAAGGGCTCGAAATAACCTTGAGGGGAAGGTGTTAGGCACCACCCTCGCGGTCCACAACGGTGGGTCCCGGTCGAACTTAAACTATGTGAATTAGTCATTTAACAAGTAAGAGGTCTCATCACATCTTTGCAAATAAGGGGAGTTTATATGGTCCAAGCGCACACATGTAAGTAAAAGAAGTTTAGACAGTTTAAACACATATATGTAAATAAAAGAAGCTTAGGCAGTTTAAACATATATGTGAATTGAGAAAGGGAAGTCCTATTTTGATTAGCCTATAGGATCAATCTGTGCAATGCCCGGTAATCCTCCTCAACTAGAGGGGTTACACGTGACATTAGCGCGCAGGTCATCATATCCTTTTACTACCCATTACCCTTCCCTTAGTAGTTATATAAGCGAATTTGATTAACGACCTCTAAGCGTGCTGTTACCCGTCCCTTCCTTGTGGTCCCGGAGGAGTTTAGGACCTCTAGACTGAGGCAGTTCTAGACAATCTTAAGGTATTTAAAAGGCAAAAATCTAGGCGACAACAAATAACACGCAGGACTGTCAAATAAGAAACAGATAGAAGGCTCTTGTTTACCTCCACATATACATAGGCAAATAAGCAGCACGTCTCAAACATCTGATTTTAAAGAAATTCAGAAAGCCTAGGAACATGATATCTAGATGAACATTACAGGTACACAATATGCAGTGTTTGTTTTAAGGGAAGTGGCAGAATCCTAACCAGCTTAGCTACTGGTTTTATAGCCTGTTAAGCCTGGACAATTTCACACATAAACAGAACCTGATTTCACAGTTATTTAACGGCCTAAGCTTGCCTAGGCGTGTATATGCAGTCATAATCTGGGAACTACTTAAACAAATCAAAGTCATTTCATCCTATAGACATGCTGATCTAAGTGATGAATATTATAGCAGGTGATTTTATACTGATTCATACCAGAACATAATATCTATGTGTAGGGCTGTTTTAACCTATTTATTTAAGCGACATGTTTCAAGGCAAATGCACGTGCAGTCCTAAAACAGGATCTCTAATGCACATGGAGAAGGTTATTTTATTAAACAGTATTAGTAACTTAAGGGCAGGATTTCTAAGTGATAGCGACTTATGCAGAATCAGAAGTGAAGTGATGAACTACAACATATAATATGCAGAAGCAGTAAACATGATTGTCCTACGATAGGGTATCTAATGCACAAATTTAACACGGTTTAATGCGAATGATCATAGTAATCCTAAATCATGATATCTAATGCATCACACAAACTTAGAACATGATTTCTACAGCAACTCAACATAATATAAAACCTAAAACATGATTTCTACCCAGTTTACCCCACAGAATCATATAGCTACCCTCCCCTTTTTACTAGTTGCCCCAATATCTGTTTACAAAGGATTATTACAGACCAGGATTAAGTAAATTACACAAATGAGATGTAAACTGAACTATAGGGAGCCTGAAGCAGGCTCAAAATAAACCTGGGAGTACGAGGCCTTCAATGTAGTCTCAAATGCCCAGAAATCTCATAGCCAACAAGTGTCCAGGTGTGTCAGAGTTCCCTAAGGACCTCAAGGATCCCGAGTAGTGCTCACACCAAGACTTTTCTCAAATAGGGACTGGTTATGTGCAATGTGGAAGAGCCAGCCCTGGTATGCCAGAGTTCAGAGAGATCTCAGGATCCCTAAGCAGTACACATACCAGAGGGGCAGAACTTAATAATCTAAGAGTAAGTGAGAGTGCTTGACATAGTTTTGAAAGACTTAGTGAAAAATAGTGCGGAGATAACTTTTAGGAGTGAAAAAGATTTTCTAAAATAGACCAGTTTTAAGAAAATGCTAAGAATGAAAACCAGTTTTTAGAAGAATACTAATAACATTTTAAAATCAGTTCTGAAGAGAGCAAATTCAGTGAACAGCCAATCAATCATGGAATACTCAGATTCACAGGCACTTAGCAAGCAGGTTTGCATACATGGGTGAGAGGGATTGGGAACATATAGGAATCTCATTGAGGGTACATGAACATGGTACATGGAGGCATATATACAACAATATGCATAGAACACTTGGGAACTTCATAGCCTTAACAAATTAACCAGGATAATAGGTAATTAAGACATGGAGCAAGGATGTAGTGGACAGAATCAGACACACAAGTAGGGTCAATCACATGCATTAGGTAACCAACATGATCACATAGTTAAGGGATTAAACAGAAATCAACAAACAAGCTGGTCAAGTATCAGATAACCAGGTGAAGTGTAGACATACTAGCTATACATTGAACAGGACAGAATTTAGACATGCTAAGCAAAGAAGTAAATAGGAAGACAGGTTGAATTCATAGTCAATGAACTAGTGCAGGAATAAAACACATAGAGTTTGGGTTCAAAATTTAACTAGAGACATACCATTTGAAGAAAAGAGTGCAGAATATAAAGAAGGTGTAGTTCCAATATCTAGCCTTGGCTTTCCGCCGGCTAGATCAAGAGTTAACACAAATAGCAGAGAAAGAAAGAGAGTTTGAGTGTGAGTGTGTGTTCTTTGAACTTGTGTTCGTCGTGTATCAAGAAGTAAAACAGAAGAGTTTATATAGTAGTTTAAGAGTAGGGCAAATAAGGTAACAGTACCAACTTCAGTTAATCAAGGGAAGATCACAGAATCAATTACACGAAAAATCAGCATAGTCTTCCCTTAATTAAGGGTAATTAACCACCGGTAAGGACATGAAATATTTAAGGAAAGAAATTCAAATCAGACTTAGGCAAAGAGTGAATGATTAGGAATCTAATTAAGAAAATAATCGTGCAAGGAATCAGTAGATACTACAGGCAACTAAATAAGGCAAGAAGACTAATTAAAGTCATAAACAAGGAAATAATCAAGAATCATGCACACGAATTTTAACAGAGCAAATCACTCAACAATTCTGGAAAGAACATATCAATTTCCATAAACAAAATAGGCTGAGTAAAACTTTAGGAACACAGAGAAATTAGACGAGAAATAATTCAAAAACCCTAATAGAGATTAATTAGGATAAAAATCACAAAACAAGGAATTTGATTAAGGAAAAGCATGTAAATCAGAATATAGAATGAACCAATACGACTGGTAACTTTGAAAAGCTCAGAATCGAAGCAAAACATCAGACAGTTAGAGTTTTAGCATAAATCAACTAGGGCTTATGAAACTTTAGCATAAATCAGTCAAGAACACTTGAGAACAAATGACTAAGCGTTCAAAAATCAGAAAAACCTTTTGAGAAGATGACTTAGGGTAAACCCTAATTTAGGAAAATGGGAAAACAGTTGAAAACCAGAAACTTTCAAGGAAAACATGTAAGAGTTGCTTGATTCGTCTCAGATCTATACAGACCCGAGATGATCGGAGATAATAAATTAGGTTTTTTTTAGAAAACATAACAGAGACAAGAACATAGGCCTAGAAAACCACGGGTTCATAGCAAAATAAGAAAGGTTTTTTACTCATGGTAGAGCAAACGACTTGAAACAAGCAAAGAAATCACAGGTGCAAGCTAGACCGCCTAGGTCCCTTGAGATTTTCTCAAGGATATAGGAAATCGATGAACCATAGCAAGTAGGAGGTCAATATAGGCTTGAGATGACGAAGAAACATCATCTAATGGTGGTGTGAGCCGATGACAGTGCCTAACGATTAGGGTTCATATAGAGAGCATTTGAGAAAGAAGGGAACGGAGGACGGCGGAGTATGGTGGGAAATGAATTAGGTTAGAGGGGGTCATTTGGAATTAAAATGGTAAGAACAAATACGGGCCGTTGATCACGGAGATCAACGGCCAGTATTAGGGGGGCCTGGGTCGGGTTTAATTGAATTTGGGCCTGGGGTGAATTGGGATAGGGACTTGGGCTGGTATTTAGGTCCGAAAATTAGAGAAATTAAAAGGCTATTTGTTAAATACCCAAATAATTGAATAAAAATTATTTTATAAAATAATTAACAATGAGAAAAAATAATTTTCATGCATAGAAGTGCTTCAAAATAATTATTCAATATTTTAAAAATATAAGGGACCAATTTCTTGTAAAATCATGTAGTGATGTGTACGTGGGATATAATTGCAAAATCAATGCAATTATAACCAAAAGGTGTAAATCTGGCCATTTGTGAAATAAATGGAACTTAATATGGCTATAGCAAAACTAAATCAATGAAATATTATAGAGCCATTTGTGATGCAGTTTTATAATCATTTATATAAATAAAATACTAGAATAAATTAATATAAAAATATGAAAACTATGAAAAATGTCCACTGATGCTAATGCGTAGTTTTGAAGGTATATATGCAATTTTAAAATATTATAGGGAAAAATTGGGTATCAACAGCTGCCCCTCTTTACCCGGGGAGGATGAAAGAGTTTTCGGGTAAAGAAATGATGGCCAATTTTGACCGAATGAGATGTTTTGAAAGATGGAGGCCGGACTCTGGTCTTTGATCTGCCTACATATCCCTAGTTTTATAAGAATTAGGCCATGTGTAGTTGCGGATCCACCGGTGAATGAAGCCGATGGAGTTGTCATAGGAATGGTTGCCAATTTCAGCGAAGGTTCTTTTGTGAAGGGTAGGGTCGGATGGAGTTATGATTATGGGTCTAGAGTGTATCGGATGTATTATTGGGCAGACAGCTGGATATCAGGGTAGCTGATGAGAATCGGTTATGAACGGCGAAATGAAAATAGTTCTAACGGAAACCGGAGCGAATGGTTGCTCCCGTTTGAAAAACGGTTACCTCCGCGATCACCTGCAAACTCAAAATATGATACATGCAAGTACGTAGATTACTGCGAAAATTTAAACGTGATGCAAATTCCCTTTGGACCATGAAAGATTGTCTTTGGATGGTGCGGATGGCGTCTTTAGACCATGATGTCCTGGGCCATGAATTGTGAGATAAGAGATTCGTAGGCCATGAAATGATGTTCTCGGGCCATGAAAATGGTGCCTCCGAACCATGACGCCTTTGAATAATGATATGCAAATTTGAGAGACCCTCAGGCCATGGCATGGTGTCTTCCGGCTATGAGGATGATGCCTTTAGACAATGACGCCTTTGGACAAATTGGCGATATTTCAGCTCATGAGATGCAATAATATGATGCTAAAATTAACAAGACAAGGCTTAGTCTTGTGAGATTGAGGGCAGAGCTTAGCCCGAAAGAGAAGCAAGTAGATAGTGCCGGAATAGAGCAATATTTACGCAAGGAGGGACAATGCTTAGTCCCATGAGAAGGCGGTGCTTAGCCTTATGTGGAATGGAGATAGAGCTTAGCCTCATGCAAGATGCGGGACAGGGCTTAGTCCCATGCAAATGGAAGGCAGAGCTTAGCTTTATGCAAATATGGAGGCAGGGCTTAGCCTCATGCAAGGTTCGGGACAGGGCTTAGTCCCATGCAAATGGAAGGTAGAGCTTAGCCTTATGCAAATATGGAGGCAGGGATTAGCCTCATGCAAGGTGGAGACAGAGCTTACTCTCATGCAGGATGCGGGACAGGGCTTAGTCCCATGCAAAGAGAAGGCAGTTCTTAGCCTTATGCAAATATGGAGGCAGGGCTTAGCCTCATGCAAGGTGTAGACAAAGCTTAGTCTCATGCAGGATGCAGGACAGGGCTTAGTCCCATGCAAAGAGAAGGCAATGCTTAGCCTTATGCAAATATGGAGGCAGGGCTTAGCCTCATGCAAGGTGGAGACAGAGCTTAGTCTCATGCAGGATGCGGGATAGGGCTTAGTCCCATGCAAAGAGAAGGCAGTGCTTAGCCTTATGCAAATATGGAGTCAGGGCTTAGCCTCATGCAAGGTTCGAGACAGGGCTTAGTCCCATGCAAATGGAAGGCAGAGCTTAGCCTTATGCAAATATGGAGGCAGGGCTTAGCCTCATGCAAGGTTCGGAACAGGGCTTAGTCCCATGCAAATGGAAGGCAGAGCTTAGCCTTATGCAAATATGGAGGCAGGGCTTAGCCTCATGCAAGGTGGAGACAGAGCTTAGTCTCATGCAAAGAACGAGTAGCGAATAAGAGTAGAATATTTCTTAGCTGGGGTTATATTCGGTGTCTGGTGGCCCGATTGATTGTGATTTTACTGCGTGTATATATTTGCGAGTGCTATGGTTACGTCAGATGTGCCTGCGCTCAAAGAATAATCGTAAGTTTAGTGAGGGGAGGTTGGTTCGTGCCTTTGTCTGCTGGATTTGCTCCTCTGTATTGGATGCCTTGTTTGAGTTTCCCTGGGTAACACCTGGCTGTTACAGAAATAGATTTTTTGAAAATATGCAATTATTGATGAAAGTAGAGTTATTTCAGAAAACATAGTGAAATATTAGATGAACTAGTGACTGTAACACATTTCAGAGACATCGCAGCTTTCTCGTGTTAGAATTTTGAGGGTCCTCAAAATTCTGCCCCAGTTTGGTAGATGACCCTTTAGCCGTTTGCGAGCAACGAACTTGTTGAACCTTCTTCAGAATTTTGAGAACCTTCTCAAAATTCTGCCCCAGTTTCTTAACCAATTTATGACTTTCTGGCCAGCAATGGCGTTGGCTGGACTTGCTCCGCAATTTTGAGGGCCCTCCTCAAAATTCTGCCCCAGTTTCTGATTCTGGGGGAAATGGAAATTTTATTATGATATGACCGAACCCATAGGGCTGCCTACGTATCCCCTCTTAGACGGGAATTAGGTCAAGCGTAGTTCAATTACATCTGATGAAGAAATGTAAATAGTCTACACATAGTATCTTGTAACTGCGTCTGAATTGATTGGTTTTGGCTACATTTCTCCATCCATTTCTACAAGTATGAGCGCTCCTCCTGTTAGCACCCTGTGAACCATATAAGGACCTTGCTAGTTGGGAGAGAATTTCCCTCTGGCTTTATGTTGATCTAGGAAGATCTTCTTCAGCACCAACTGTCCTGGTGCAAACTGTCTTGGTTTGACCCTTTTGTTGAAAGCTCTGGACATTCTGTTTTGATAAAGTTGACCGTGACATACTGCTTTCATTCTTTTTCCATCTATAAGGTCTAATTGCTCATATCGGCTCCTTACCCATTCTGCATCATTAAGTTCGGTTTCCTGTATGATCCTTAAAGAGGGAATTTCTATCTCAGCCGGGATGACGACTTCGGTACCATAGACCAGCAGATAGGGAGTTGCCCTTGTTGATATGCGAACTGTACTGCGGTACCCCAATAGGGCAAAGGGTAACTTCTCGTGCCATTGTTTGTGGTTTTCTACCATCTTCCTTAGATATTCTTGTTAGCAGCTTCCACAACTCCATTCATTTGAGGCCTGTATGCTATAGAGTTCTTGTGCTTGATTTTGAAAGTTTCACACATGGCTTTCATCAGATCACTGTTGAGATTGGCGGTATTATCAGTGATAATGGACTCGGGAACTCCGAATCGACAAACAATACGATCCTTGACAAAGTCTACGGCGACTTTCTTGGTTACAGCTTTGTAGGATGCGGCCTCTACCCATTTTGTGAACTAGTCAATGGTCACTAGAATAAACCTGTGCCCGTTTGAAGCAGTGGGCTTGATCGGACCGATGACATCCATTCCCCAGGCAGCGAATGGCCAAGGTGAGCTTGTTGCATTGAGCTCATTTGGCGGCACTTTTATCATATCGGCATATACTTGACATTGGTAGCATTTCGGACATACTGGACGCAATCTGTCTCCATGGTCATCCAAAAGTAACCGGCCCTAAGTATCTTCTTGGCCAAGACAAAACCATTCATATGCGGGCCGCAGGTTCCAGCATGTATCTCCTCAAGTAGCTTAGAAGCCTCTTTTGCGTCGACACATCTTAGCAATCCCAAATCAGGAGTTCTTCTATACAAGTTTCTTCCGCTGCGGAAGAAGTGATTGGACAATCTCCGGAGTGTACGTTTTTTAGTATGGTTGTCATGCTCCGGATATTCTCCTTTTGCCAAATACTCCTTGATATCATGGAACCAAGGTTTTCCATCCATCTCTTCCTCGACATGAGCACAGTAAGTCGGTTGATTATGGGTTCTCACTGGGATGGGATCAATGAAATTCTTATCTGGATGCTGTATCATGGATGACAAGGTGGCCAAAGCATCGGCAAACTCGTTCTGCATTCTGGGAACATGCTGAAACTCTATCTTCGTGAACCTTTTTCTCAATTCCTGCACATGGTGCAGATATGGCAATATCTTGGAATTCTTGGTGGCCCACTCTCCTTGTACTTGGTGCACGAGCATATCTGAATCACCGATTACCAGCAGCTCCTGAATATTCACGTCGATTTCCATGTTGAGCCCCAGTATGTAGGATTCATATTTTGCCATGTTGTTGGTGTAGGGAAATCTGAGTTTAGCAGACACCGAATAATGTTAACCTGTTTCTGATACCAGAACTGCTCCAATTCCCACTCCTTTGAAATTTGCAGCTCCATCAAAGAACATCCTCCAACCGTCGTATGCTTCAGTAATGTCCTCTCCCACAAATGACACTTCTTCATCAGGAAAATACATTTTCAAGGGTTCGTATTCTCCTCCCACAGGATTTTCAGCAAGATGGTCTGCCAATGCTTGTCCTTTGACTGCCTTTTGAGTTACATAGACGATATCGAACTCACTTAACAGTATCTGCCACTTGGCTAACTTCCCAGTCGGCATGGGTTTCTGAAATATGTACTTCAGAGGGTCCATCCTGGATATGAGGTACGTGGTATAGGCACAAAAGTAAAGCCTCAATTTCTGGGCCGTCCAGGTCAAAGCACAGCAAGTGCGTTCCAGCAGAGAGTATCGTGCTTCATAGGGTGTGAATTTCTTACTCAGGTAGTATATGGCTTGCTCCTTTCTCCCCGTCTTGTCATGTTGTCCCAAAACACATCCGAAGACTCCATCTAATACAGACAGATAGAGTAGCAAAGGTCGTCCTGGCTCTGGCGGGACCAAGATTGGTGGTGTGGACAAGTACTCCTTGATTTTGTCGAGAGCTTTCTGACAATCTTCGGTCCACCTCGTTTCGGCATCTTTCCTTAACATCCTGAATATGGGCTCACATATAACTGTGGATTGTGCTATGAAGCGACTCATATAGTTGAGACATCCTAGGAAGCTCATCACGTCCTTCTTGCTTCTTGGTGGCGGTAACTCTTGAATAGCCTTAACTTTGGAGGGGTCCAACTCGATTCCCCGGCGGCTGACAATGAATCCCAATAACTTTTCTGCGGGAACCCCGAATGCACATTTTGCGGGGTTCAATTTTAAGTTGTACCTCCTTAACCTGTCAAAGAACTTTCAGAAGTCTGCTATGTGATCTGCGGCTCTCTTGGATTTGATAATGACGTCGTCCATGCTGATACCCAATTTTTTACCTATGTACTTTTATATGCAAAATACTTTCAAAATAGCATATACATGCATATATAAGCATGCCCAAGAGTGTTGGTATTTTCCCCTAATTTTTAAAGATTTTAAAACCAATTTATTGTCTATTTTATTAGTACAAAATCCAATAATTATTCCCAAGATTATCATTTTGGCGAATAATTTATTTTTTATTCTCATATTTGCACCAAAATATAATTAAGGTGATTTTGCATAATTTTTACAAATTTATTTGGTATTTAAAAGACTAAATTGCATATAACTGTAATTATAGCCTACTTTAAGATTAATAGCATTTTATAATCATAAAATTAGTTCCAGTATTTTTAGATTAATATTTATATAGTATTTGTTGGCTCAGTGTTTTAAATTTACTTCTAAAATCATTATTGCTATTTTTATAAAATAAAAGGGGAAAATTGGCTATTTAACATTTAGCCCATTCCTATTTCAATTACAGCCTCATTTCCTTTCAATTTTAACCTTAAATTGACCCCAATTTCGTCCCAAATTAAACCTAGATTACCCGACCCCTGACCCAATTTAAAAACCCACCCGGCTCCCCTTTGATCCAGGCCGTCGATCATTTTGATCAACGGCCATAAATTCCCCTTTCCTTTTTTAATTCCCAAACCTCCCTTGACCTAATTCATTTCACCTGAGACGCCGCCTTCGAACCCTCTTCGTCTCAAACTCTCTCGAACCTCTCTGAAACCCTAATCGTTTCCAACCTTATCTCACCATGTTTCCACCGGAATCCATGGCGTCTCCGGCCATGGACGGTCTGTACTCATCCTTTCTCACCATCAGACCTAAGGTATTCAAGGTTTGAAGCCCGACTTCGATGGCCCTCTTCAGATCCTTCTCAGATCTGTAGATCTATGGCTTCTCCGGCCATTATTCCGGCATGTTCAAGCAATATGAGTCTTTTCGACTCAGGATCTGACTCTTCTCAAGACCTTTCTCATTTCTAGGGTTTTCTCTGCAACTCTAAGCCGTCTGAGGTTCTGTACTTGCTTATTTTCTCAGATCTGTGATATGTCTGGGCTTTACTTGACATTTTAAAGGTTTTCCCCAATTTCCTTTTCAAAATCGTCAATTTCGATTTTAGGGTTTCTGAAAAAGTTTCTTCAAATATCTTTCTGATTCTTTCTGTTCTTTCTTTATGTGTGATCATCTATGTTAGGCTCGTATGTTTTCTTTTCTACTACGCATGAGGTTGCTCTTTGTTTCTCTTTCTTTTATGCAAGATTCTTCTATTTTTGTTGTTATTCCTGTACTCGCATGTTAATCCGTGTTGTTTGCTATATGTGTTTATGGTTGAGTTCTTTGATTTTGTTCACTTTACTAAACTCTGTTTGTGTTCCTGCTAAGCATATTTCATCTACTTTTGTTTAAAACTCGTATCATCTCTTTCTTCTGAACTTGTTTAAGTTCCGAGTTTTCTCAAACGTGTTCTCATGACCTTGAATCAGTGTTCTTTCTATCGTGTGTGTTTGTCTCTCATCAGTCTTTGGAAAAGACTTCTGAGCCTCTTTCAATGACCTGTATGTTTGACTCAATTCGAAACCCTAGGATTTGGGGGTTTCTTTGGCAAGTGGTATTAGGGTTCCACTTTGGGACCCTAGGCTTTTAGACTCACTATGAGTCCGTAACTGAACTTGAATCCCTTTTGCTTGTGACTCTAAGGCTTTCAATGATAGACTCTTTTTCCTATGTAACCTAACGATTCCTTCTCCTTGATTGGTATGCTTTATATATGAGAAATTTCTCTTTCAAAAGGTTTTTTACCAACTAATTGATTGATTCTGAAATCCTTTTAATAAGGCTGACGAATTGTCACTGATTTTTCTTCGATTGAACCCCCTTTACCTTTCTTGACTTGGTTCATTCAAATTGAACTTGTAGTTTTGGTTTCATGGCTGTTTGATTGATTCCCTTGCCATATTTGGCACAAACCGTGTACTATTGATTGTTTTCCTTAAATAACTTCTATGTATTTACCCCTTTTGTGCTACTTTGAAAGGTTTTAAGTAAAA
>NW_017670502.1:450145-486111 GCF_001879085.1 Nicotiana attenuata | reverse complement strand
ATTCTACCCCAATATTGGGTCCTGGGGGAAATGAAAATTTTATTATGATATGACCGAACCCACAGGGCTATCTACATATCCCCTCTTAAACGGGAATTAGGTCAAGCGTAGTTCAATTACATCAGATGGGGAAATGTAAATAGTCTACACATAGTATCTCTTGACTGCGTCTGAATTGATTGGTTTTGGCCAGACTTCTCCGTCCATTTCTGCAAGTATGAGTGCTCCTCCTGTTAGCACCCGGTGAACCATGTAAGGACGTTGCCAGTTGGGAGAGAATTTCCCTTTGGCTTCATCTTGATGTGGAAAGATCTTCTTCAATACCAGCTGTCCTGGTGCAAATTGTCTTGGTTTGACGCTTTTGTTGAAAGCTATGGACATTTTGTTCTGATAAAGGTGACCGTGACATATTATATTCATTCTTTTTCCATCTATAAGGGCCAACTGCTCATAGCGGCTCCTTATCTATTCTGCATCGCTGAGTTCGGCTTCATGTATGATCCTTAAAGAAGGGATCTCTACCTCGGCTGGGATGACAACTTCGGTACCATAAACCAGGATGTAGGGAGTTGCCCCGGTTGACGTGCGAACTATAGTGCGGTATCCCAACAAAGCAAAGGGTAGCTTCTCATGCCATTGTTTGTGGTTTTCTACCATCTTCCTTAGTATCTTCTTTATGTTTTTGTTGGCGGCTTCTACGGCTCCATTCATCTGAGGTCTATAGGATGTGGAATTCTTGTGCTTGATTTTGAAAGTTTCACACATGGCTTTCATCAGATCACTTTTGAGATTGGTGGCATTATCAGTGACAATGGACTTGGGAACTCCAAATCGGCAAACAATATGATCCTTTACAACGTCTGCAACGACCATCTTGGTTACAGCTTTGTAGAATGCAGCCTCTACCTATTTTGTGAAGTAGTCAACAACCACTAGGATAAACCCATACCCGTTTTAAGCAGTGGGATCGATCGGACCGATGACGTACATTCCCCATGAGGCGAATGGCCAAGGCGAGCTTGTTGCATTGAGCTCATTTGGTGGCACCTTTATCATAACGGCATGCACTTGACATTGGTAGCATTTTCGGACATACTGGATGCAATCTGTCTCCATGGTCATCCAAAAATAACTAGCCTTGAGTATCTTTTTGGTCAAGACAAAATCATTCATACGCGGGCCGCAGGTCCCAGCATTTATCTCCTCAAGTAGCTTAGAAGCCTCTTTTGCGTCGACACATCTTAGCAATCCCAAATCAGGAGTCCTTCTGTACAAGTTTCCTCCATTGTGGAAGAAGTGATTGGACAATATCCGGAGTGTGCGTTTCTGAGTATGGTTCGCATGCTCCGTGTATTCTCCTTTCGCCAAATATTCCTTGATGTCATGGAACCAAGGTTTTCCATCCATTTCTTCTTCAACATGGGCATAATACGCCAACTGATTATGAATTCTCACTGGGATGGGATCAGTGAAATTCTTATCTGGATGCTGTATCATGGATGACAAAGTGGCCAATGCATCGGGAAACTCGTTCTGAATTCTAGGCACATGTCGAAACTCTATCTTCGTGAACCTCTTTCTCAATTCCTGTACACGTATGGAAATATCTTAGAATTCTTGGTGGCCCACTCTCCTTGTACCTGGTGCACAAGCAAATCTGAATCACCAATTACCAGCAGCTCCTGAATATTCATGTCGATTGCCATGTTGAGTCCTAGTATGCAGGCTTCATATTCTACCATGTTGTTGGTGCAGGGAAATCTGAGTTTGGCAGATACCGGATAATATTGACCTGTTTCTGATACCTAAACCGCTCCAATTCCCACTCCTTTGAAATTTGCAGCTCCATCAAAGAACATCCTCCAACCGTCATATGCTTCAGTAATGTCCTCTCCTACGAATGACACCTCTTCATCAAGAAAATACGTTTTCAAGGGTTCGTAGTCTCCTCCCACAGGATACTCAGCAAGATGGTCTGCCAATGCTTATCCTTTGACCGCCTTTTGAGTTACATAGACGATATCAAACTCACTTAACAGTATTTTCCACTTGGCTAACTTTCCAATTAGCATGGGTTTCTGAAATATGTACTTCAAAGGGTCCATCTTGGATATAAGGTATGTAGTGTAGGCACAGAAGTAATGCCTCAATTTCTGAGCTGTCCAGGTCAAAGCACAACAAGGTGTGAATTTCTTACTCAGGTAGTATATGGCTTGCTCTTTCCTCCCTGTCTCGTCATGTTGTCCCAAAACACATCCGAAAGCTCCATCTAATACAGATAGATAGAGTAGCAAAGGTCGACCTGGCTCTGGCGGGACCAAGACCAGCGGTGTGGACAGGTACTCCTTGATTTTGTCGAAAGCTTTCTGACAGTCCTCGGTCCAGATTGTTTCGGCATCTTTCCTCAGCATCTTGAAGATGGGTTCATATTTAGCTTTGGACTGCACTATGAAGCGACTGATATAGGTGAGACATCCTAGGAATCTCATCACGTCCTTTTTGCTCCTAGGCGGCGGTAACTCTTGAATAGCCTTAACCTTAGACGGGTCCAGCTCGATCCCTCGACGACTGACAATGAATCCCGGTGACTTTCCTGCGGGAACCCCGAATGCACACTTTGCGGGGTTCAGTTTTAAGTTGTACCTCCTTAACTTGTCAAAGAACTTTCTCATGCACACTTTGCGGGGTTCAGTTTTAAGTTGTACCTCCTTAAGTTGTACACTTTGCGGGGTTCAGCTATGTGATCCTCGGCCTTCTTGGATTTGATAATGACGTCGTCCACATACACCTCTATTTATTTTTGTATCATATCATGGAAGATTGTTGTCATGGCTCTCATGTAAGTAGCCCCAACATTCTTTAGACCGAATGGCATCATCTTGTAGCAGTATACCCCCATGGTGTAATAAAAGATGTTTTCTCTGCGTCTTCTTCATCCATCCAGATCTGGTGATAACCCACGAAGCAATCTACAAAGGATTGGAGTTCATGCTTGGCACAATTGTCGATCAGGATGTGTATATTTGGCAGTGGAAAGTTATCCTTGGGACTTGCTCTATTTAAGCTCGATAGTCAACACATACTCTGACCTTCCCATCTTTCTTCGGAACTGGTACAATGTTGGCTAAGTAGGTTGGGTATTCAACCACTCTGAGGACTTTTGCTTTGATTTGCTTAGTAACTTCCTCCTTGATTTTCAGGCTCATATTTGGTTTGAATTTCCTGAGTTTCTGCTTCACTGGCGGACACATGGGATTGGTAGGCAATTTGTGAGCCACTATGGATGTGTTCAAACCGGTCATATCATCGTATGACCATGCAAAGATATCCTTATACACCTTCAAGAAATGAATGTACTCCTCTTTCTCTGTCGGTAATAAGTGAATGCTGATGCGAGTCTCCTTGACGGTTTCGGCATCTCCCAAATTTACTGCTTCGGTTTCGTCCTGGTTGGACTTAGGTTTACTCTCAAAGTTCTCAACCTTCCTGACAACTTCCTCAGGTATTTCATCTTCTTCATCCGAGTCACTATCCTTATATTGCGTTGCCTCATTACATGTCACAGTCACCGGTTCATCAAGAAGAGTAATAATAACACTGTAGAAAGAAAAGTGTGGAAGATAATAATGAATAGTAAATAGCAAGGCATTGATTAAAACTGAGAACATCCAAAACAAGTACGGCTCGATAAATCGAGCATTTATTTGACACAAGTAAGTCTTTAAAAAAAAAATTACTGAAAATCTTAGATGCCTATCATGGGTATAGAAATAAAATTAAGTTGTTTGCCAAGCTACCCAGGAACTCGACGGGCCCGGGATGGTGTGGCAGTCCAGTTCCTGAGAACAGCTCCCTTCTACACAGTCTGAATGGTGAGGCTTCATCCTCCTCCTCCTCAATTATTGCAATGCAATACACCTTCTAGATCTGGTGTGATATGCTGATGATGCCAGTATGTGCGAACCAACCTTTTTGGGGAATGGCAATAATCAAAAAGAAAGAAAAAAATAAAAGGTAGCCAAGTCAGTAATGGTTTTGAAAAGAGTAATTGCAGTATTTAAACATGTATTGCGGAAAGATGAAATTCGCGTCCTAATTTTAGAAGCCTGGTTGTGCCCGAGTTAGGCCTAACGACAAGTTGATTTGGAGAACTTAGATGCCAATAAATGCCTCATTTCATTAATATAAAAATAGACGAATCCCAAAACGACACTAAGATAATAAAGGTAAGTCACTATTGGCACTTGGCCTTATTATATTTAGGAAAGCGAATAAATCTAGCCTACTTGGTCCCAGAAAGACCTTCTCCAGATTCGATCTTCCTGACTCCATCATACAGGTTTCCCAACTCGCGCAGACCCAGCAGTAGGTAGGCTCTAGCCAAATGTCCTCCTTCGCTTCCTTCAACATTCTGGCAATCCTCAATCCTCTTTATGATTTTTCCCTCCAGCTCCACTAAACCTCGCTCAAGATACTCCAACCTTCTGTTGGAAGTGACAGCCATTTCCTTCCATTCGTTAATCAGCCTCATATTTGTCTCATGTATTTCCTGGTGCTCGTTCTCAGAGTTATGGACCCTCTTGCGCAGTCTGTTGTATTTGACTTGAGCCTCAGCATCTTCATCTATGATCCTATTTCCTCCACCGGCTCTTGCCTCACCATCCCCTTTAGGTTGTCTTCTAACCATGCTGGGTAGAGAGGTTCATACCCAGCGTGATACTTGTCTGGCTCAATGGTGTTCTTTTCTACAACGATCTTGTAGTGCCACATGTGCTGAGCTTGGCACTTGTAAGGGACGTCGTCGTCCTGAAAGTCTGCTCTGAAGTGACTCATCTTGGCAACCCTTGGTACAACCTACTTCCTGCCCGCTTGCCTCATAACTTTGTTAGGGACATAAGGGTATATTCCCCTCAACCCAATCAGCACTAAGTATGGAGTGTCCCTGGATCAGATGATGAACTCGTCTATTGGGAACCATTCAAGCATCCATTGCACTTGTTCCTCGGTCAGATTGTTGAAGAACTCTACCCACTCTTTGGCACTTTCCGGCTAAGCAAACCTGTCCGGAATGTAAGTCATCCGCTTGGGGTGATGGAAGGCAATATGGTCGTTCCAAGCCCTTCGTGGAAGTTCTTGGCGATACTGGCCCCTTTGAAGATGTTCTAATAACCATAACTGCAGCGACAGGTTACAACCCTCGAAATGCTTGATCCCCCTTTGAAAGCGCTGCAGAGCCATGTAGATGTCGGCTATGATCATGGGGACAATAGTGTATGTTTGTTCATTGATCCCTTCCATCAAAGTCTTGCCGACCATGGCCAATCTAGTATGGATTCTTCCCCTTTTCATCGGGAACACTATCAGGCCCAAGAAACACACGATGAACACGAACACTATGTGGTGGATGTGTCCCAGAGAAGTGATAGAAATCTCGTCATGGAACGTACGGTAGGACTTGCTATGGCCATATCTCTCATACAGGTATTCGAAGGGTATGTAGGATTTCTTCAAGCATTCCAAGTCAGCATTTTTCTTCAGCCCCATCATCTTTAGGAACCCTTTACCAGTACGATTCTCTAATACCAACAACCCAGGGCTATCCCAAGTCAGTCCCGCAAGTCCCCCAATTTCTTCTAAGAGCAGTGTCATTTCCATATCCCAAAAATGGAACACAGCCCTTTCACTGTCCCAGAATAAAGTTGCAGCCTCGACCAGCATATTGTTTGGCTAAATGTCTAGTAGAGAATGTAAATTGCCCAAGTGCTTTCTCATGTGTTTCTTGTCACTTGAGGAAAGTTCCTCCCACCAATCTAGTAGCAATGGTGGAATGTTGTTGACCATGCCGAATCTGGGGACCTCGTGTCTCATTTTCTGTAAAACAAAAAGGTTAGGTCCTTTTCCCCCACCAGACTCGACTATTTGTACATTCATGATTAGCAAATTGGCATTTAGTTCTTCAAATTAATGCAGAGAATGTGGTTATGTCCGTTGGGATTATTGAAACCCTGGCGTACTTTGGATAAGGCTCGTCTTAAAGGATCATTATGTGGACAACATATTAATCCGACTAGGTTTGACCATGATGCATGCACAATTACAATAAGAGTAAGGTTGCTATGGGGGTCTAGACTGGTACCTTCAAGCGGACAACTTGAGGGGAAAAGGCTCGGAACCGTCGACTGCACCACTGATCGACTAGTTTTACCGCAAATAAGCCTTTCCGAATTTAAGGGTAATAAATTGGAAGAGTGCAACCACTCATCAAGCGTTGCTATAGGATTTGATACGCACGAGTGGAATATGATGTGGAGCATGATTTATGCAATAATAAATAGCATGTTGTCAAGTATTTGCACGTAAAAAAATGGTAAATGCAGTGTTTAAATAATTGAAAGACAGTTACGGAGAAAGAAAACAAAGAGATAAATCAGTTTCCGGAAATGAAGGAAATCATAAATAAGCAGTTAAATCCAATTATGGGGGAGGGTGCACGGGATAAAGCATGTTTAAGACTAATTCAAAAAATAAGTTCATTATGGTAAGAGCTGTAACGACCCGACCGGTCGTTTTGAGCTCTAGCGCATCGCTCAGCAGTCTGGGGCCATGAACAGATTCATTTCAGGTATTATGACTTGTACGCGTGGTTGGAATGGAATTTCGGGAACTCAGAGTTGATTTGGAAAGAGAATTCTCATTTCGGAAGCTTAAAGTTGAAGGAATCAACTAGGATTGGAATTTTGAGTGAACGACCTCAGAATCGGGATCTGAAGGTTTCAGCAGGTTCGTATGATGATTTCGGATTTGGTCGTATGCCCGGATCGGGTTTTGGATGACCCGGGAGCGTTTTGGCGCCTATTGTGGAAGTTGGCATTTTGGAAGAAATTTCATAAGTTTGGCTTGAAGTGCATTTCAGTGTTACCGATGTCCGTTTGGGATTCCTAAACTGGGAGTAGCTCCACATGGTGATTCTGGAGTTGGGAGCGCGATCGGAAGTGAATTCGGAGGTCCGTAGGTCATTTTGGAGCTATTTGGCTAAAGATAGAAAATTGAAGGTTTTTGAGAAGTTTGACCGGAAGTGGACTTTTTGATATCGGGGTCGGAATGCGATTCCAGAAGTTGGAGCAGGTCCGTAATGTCGAATATGACTTGCGTGCAAAATTTGGGGTCAATCGAATGAGATTTGATAGGTTTCGGCATCGGATGTGAAAGTTAGAAATTTCAAAGTTCATAAAGATGAATTTTGGCGTGATTCGTGATTTCGACGTTGTTTGATGTGATTTGAAGCCTCGACTATGTCCATGATATGTTTCCAGACTTGTTGGCAAGTTCGGACGGGGTCCCGAGGGGCTCGGGTGAGTTTCGGGGTGGTTTCGGACCATTTCTAGGCCATATATAACTGCTGGTTTTTGGCTACAGCAGTGTTCTATGCGATCGTGGGGAACTGGTCGCGATCGCGGTGAGTAAAATGTGAGAAACGGGCCAGTGACTCGCGATCGCGGAAAGCTTTTCGCGATCGCATAGAGTAAATATTCTGCTGCACTGACTCAACTTTGGAGGCTCATATCTCACAATAATGAAAGTTGTAGCCCTTTGTGTCTACTTTCTAGAAAAGTAAACCATTCATGATTTGGATTTGTGTACAAAGAGATATGGCTGTTACACTACAGGGTGTCCGAGAAGATGAAGAAGAAAGTTGTGTCACACATGGGCTGACTTTGACAGATTATATCTAGAAATCTATAAGGAATTGGGAAATGACCAACACATGAAAGTTGTATATCTTTGAGTCTAGTTTTCAGAACATTTAACCATTTATCATTTGGAGTTGTGTGCAAAGAGTTATGACTATTCTACTAGAGGCTGTCCGGAAGGTTGGGAAATTGTTCTCCGCGATCGCGAAGCTCTTTCCGCGATCGCGAAGAGTAAATTTTGGGCTGGAAAAATTTTTCTCCGCAATCTCGATGAGTAAATACCTGGGCAGAATGGTATTTTAGCGGGTTTAGCTCATTTTTTTTCATTTCTTCAAAGCATGGACGATTTTTGGAGAGCTTCAAGAAGGGATTTCATTATCTATGTTAAGGTAAGTTACTCCTACTCATTTCCAAGTTAAATACAAGATTATATCATGGAATTAGACATGAAAATTGTGGGAAAATTGGGATTTTTGGAAGAAAACCTAGAAACTTGATAAATTGGATTTTACCACGAATTTGAGCATGGAATTAGGAGTAAATTATATATTTGAGCTAGTGAAGCTACGGATAGAGTATATCTTCGAGAAATTTTGGAATCCGGGCACGTGGGCCCGAGGGCATTTTGGTCATTTCACTAAGCGGAGTTGGGAATTTGTATAATTTGAATTGTTAATAAGTATTTGAGTATATTCTCATTAGTTTGCCGTTATTTGGCTAGTTTCGGAGCATTTTGCAACGATTCGAATCGTCGGGAAGGCTTGGAGGCCGTTTATGGAATTTCGGAGTGAGGTGAGTCTCTTTCTAACCTTGTAAGAGGGAATTGTCCCCATAGGTAAAATAATTGGTTATGTGCTCCTATTTGTGGGGGCTACGTACGCACGAGGTGACGAGAGTCCGTGCGTAGCTACTATTATGCTATTGTCCGGGTAGTTAGGACCTAAAAGCATGTTATACTTGGATTATTTATGAACCTATTGATAGCTTGAACTGCTTAAATCACATTGAATTAGTAAGTGAATTTCTAAAAGGATTAAACTTCATTTTTTAAAAATTGTTAAAGGAGAATTGGTTTTATTTGGATAAATATTCCCCGATAAGTTCTTAATTGGCTATTTGAGCATGTATCTTTATGTGTACCTGCGTCGCATGAAGGATGCGCGAGCAGGGTGATTGTTTATTTTATGTTGACCGCGTCGCATGGATAGTTCGCGAGCGGGGTAATAGATGCATCTATGGTTCGAGCCGTTCGACCCTCGGCAGTGTACAGTTTACTTTTATGTTGGATCGGGTCGTACGTTCCACGGTGATTATTTGCGCATGCTCGTATTGCTTGCCTTGAAACTTATTAAAGTTGTTGTAGCCTCTTTATGGCTTGAGAATAATTGGACAAATAATGAAAAGGGAATTTTGGGGAAAAACTTCATATAAAAGAAATTAATTGTTTACTTGTTTCCTTCTATTGGATAAAAATCATGTTTATAGAAATCCACAATTTAATGTTTTATTGATATTACATTATTGGACCCTTAGTAAGTGTCGAAGTCGACCATCTCGTCTCTACTTCTTCGAGATTAGGCGGGATACTCATTGAGTACACGTTGTTTTCGTACTCATACTACACTTCTGTGCATTTTTGTTGCACAGGTATATGTAACCCTAGTGGCCTACTGGGCGTAGCAGCGCGGATGATTCTGGGACTAGGTGAGTTGCATTATTCGAGGTGACCCGCAGCTAGTATAGTCCCTTTCAGTGTATTATATTTATTTCTTGTCCACTGTATTTCGGACGGATGTTGTATTTTATTTCCGTATCTGTAGATGCTCATGCACTTGTGACACCGGATTCTGGGAGGACTTTTAGATTATTCAGTATTAAGTCTTCTATCGACTTTACGTTCATTTTTGTAATATTTTTATTATCTAATATTTAACGTATAAGAAAAATGATTTCCGCAACTACTAAAACTGGAATTTAATTATGCATTTTTGGTTGGCTTGCCTGATAGCGGTGTCCGGCGCCACCACGACCCTTAGTGGATTTTGGGTCGTGACAAGAGCCTAAAATATTCCCCAGCAGAGTCGCCATGCTGTCGCGCCCCTTTTTCCCTTCGCGGGGAAGTTCGGATTTCAACATTCATGGGGGAACAACTCGTTTCTTTTTGGGAATCGGGTGTTTGGAGAGTCGCCACCTAACGGATTAAGGTGCGTTAGGGCACCTAAAGCAATTAACTCATGTAACCAGTTTGCATTACCAGAGATTAGGGTAAGGGCTCGAAATAACCTTGAGGGGAAGGTGATAGGCACCCCTCGCGGTTAACAACGGTGGGTCCCGACCGAACTATGTGAATTAGTCAATTAACAAGTAAGAAGTCTCAGCACATATTTGCAAATAAAGGTAGTTTACACAGTCTAAATACATATATGATCAAGGAGGTTTAGATGGTCTAATGCACATATATGAAAGTAAAAGAGGTTTAGACAGTTTAAACACATATATGTAAAGAAAAAGAAGTTTAGACAATTTAAACACATGTAAATTGGGAAAGGGAAGTCCTAAGTTGATTAGCCTATAGGATCAATCTGTGCAATGCCCGGTAATCCTCCTCAACTAGAGGGGCTACACGTGACATTAGCGCGCATGTCATCATATCCTTTTACTACCCATTACCCTCCCCTTAGTGGTTATAAGCGAGTTTATTTAACGAACTCTAAGCGTGCTTTACCCGTCCCTTCCTTGTGGTCCCGGAGGAGTTTAGGACCTCTAGACTTAGGTAGTTCTAGACAGTCCTAAGGTGTTTAAAAGGCAAAAGTCTAGGCGACAACAAATAACACATAGGACTGTCAATTAAGGAAGCAGATAAAAGGCTCATATTTACCTCCACATATACATAGGCAAATAAGCAGCACGTCTCAAACAACTGATTTTTAAAGAAATTCAGAAAAGAACATGCAACGTTTGTTTTAACGGAAGTGGCAAAATCCTAACCAGTTTGCCTACTGGTTTTATAGCCTATTAAGCCTGGACAATTTCACACATAAACAGAACCTGATTTCACAGTTGTCTAACGCCCTAAGGCTTGCCTAGGCATGTATATGCAGTCAAAATCTTGGAACCACTTTAACAATTTGAAGTTCTTTCATCCTATAGGCATGCTGAACTAAGTGATGAATATATAGTAGGTGCTTTTATACTGATTCATACCAGAACATGTACCTATGTGTGGGGTTGTTTTAACCTACTTATTTTAGCGACATGTTTCAAAGCAGATATATATGCAGTCCTAAAACAGGATCTTTAATGCACATGGAGAAGGCTATTTTATTTTAAACAACACTAGTAACCTAATGGCAGGATTTCTAAGTGATAGCGACTTATGCAGAATCAAAAGTGAAATGATGAACTATAACATGTGATATGCAGAAGCAGTAAATATGATTGTCCAAAGTCAAGATATCTAATGCACGAATGTTGCATGATTTTATGCGAGTAAGCATAGCAATCCTAAAACATGATATCTAATGCGTCATACAAACCTAAAACATGATTTCTACAGCAACTCATCATATTGTAAAAAATAAAATATGGTTTCTACCCAATCTACCCCACAGATTCATATAGCTACCCTCCCCTTTTTACTAGTTACCCCAATATCTGCTTACAAAGGATTATTACAAACCACGATTTAGTAAATTACATCAATGAGAAGTAAACTTGTACTATAGAGAGCCTGAAGCAGGCCCAAAATAAACCTGGGAGTACCAAGCCTTCCGAGTAGTCTCAAATGCCCAGAAATCTCATAGCCAACAAGTGTCCAGGTGTGTCAGAGCTCCCTAAGGACCTCAAGGATCCCGGGCAGTGCTCACACCAAGACCTTTCTCAAATAGGGACTGGTTATGTGCAGTGTGGAAGAGCCAGCCCTAGTATGCCAGAGTTCAGAGAGATCTCAAGGATCCCTAAGCAATACACATACCAGAGGGGCGGAACTTAATAATCTAAGAGTAAAGTGAGAGTGCTTGACACAGTTTGAAAGATTTAGTGAAAATAGTATAGAGATGACTCTAAGAGTGAAAAGGTTTTCTGAAATAGAAACTAGTTTGGAAGTGAAAAAAACAGTTTGAGAAGAGTACCAAAACATTTTCTGAAAACAGCAAACAATCAATTGGTCATAAAACATCCAGATTCAGAAACACTTAACAAACATATCTCACATCAGGGTAAGGGATTGGGGACACATAGAATTTACATTTTTTAAAGAAAACACATGACAGGGCTCAGGGAGGCATATAGTCAACAAAATGCATAGAACACTTAGAAGCTTAAAGAACTAACAGGTTAGTCATGATGGTAGGTAATAAAGCCATGTTGAAAGCAAAGAAACACTGGACAGAATCAAACACACAACTAGAGTCAGTCGAATGCCTTAGAGATTAGGTAACTAATATGATTTCCTCAGGGAAGGAGAATAGACAAGGGTGAATAGACATGCTGGACTAACATCAAGTGGACAACTATAGTTTGTACATGCTAATTACATATTGAACAAACCAGGATGAGACATGCTAAGTAAGGCAGTAAACAAGTACAGGAATTGAATCTATAACTAATGAGCTAGCACTGAAACGAAACACATAGAGTTTAGGTTTCAAAATTTAACTGAGACAGACCAGCCAAGTAAGAGAAATGCAGAATATGAAAGAAACAGGTGCAATTCCACTATCTAGCCTTGGCTTTCAGTCGGCTAGACCTACAATAGCACAAGTAGCACAAATAGAAAATAAGGAGAAGAGTTTGAATGTATCTGTGTGTTATGAACTGATGTTCGTGTGTTAAGAAGTAAAACAGAGGAGTTTATATAGTAGTTCAAGAGTATAGAAAATAAGGTAAAGGAATCAATATTCATTAATTAAGGGATCACAGAATCAATCACACAAAGAGGCTCAGTACAGTCTTCCCCTTAATTAAGGGCAATTAGCCAACGGTAATGACAGGAATTAATTAAGGAAAGAGGTTCAAATAAGGATAAATAAAGGAGTAAAGAATCAGAGGTCTAATTAAGAAAAGGAGTTCAAATCAAACCAAATAAAGAACTTCAGAATAAAATAATCAGGAGTTTAATTAAAGGAAGAATCATGTAAAGGAATCAGTAAATATACAGGAATCAAATAAGGCAAGAACAACTAATTAGGGTCGCAATCGTAGAAACATGCAAGACTTGGGAGTACAGATTCTTAACAGAACAAATCAATCAACCAGATTAACAACAATTCTGGAAAGAATATATCGATTCCCATAAATAAAGTAGACTAAGTAAAACTTTATAAACACAGAGAAGTTAACTGAAAAATTGATTCAAAAACCCTAATAGAGATTAGTTAGGCAAAAATCATAGAGCAATGAATTTGACAAAGGAAAATCGTGTAGGTCAAAGGTACAGTGTGAATCAATACAACTGGTAACATTGAAAACTCAGAATCGAAGCAAAAAATCAGAAAATATGAGTTTCACATAAATCGACTAGGGTTTAAGCAACTTTTGCATAAATCTTTCAAGAACACTAAAGGATAATCGATTAAACATTTAAAAATCAGAAAGACCTTGAGAAAATGACTTATAATAAACCCTAGTTTAGGAAAAACGAGAAATCAATTGAAAACTTCCAAGGAAAACATGTGAAATATGTTCGACTCATCTCAGATCTGTATAGATTTGAGAAGATCGGAGACCAAAAATTAGGGTTTTTAGAAAGTGAAATAGAGACGAGAACATAGGCTTAGAAAATCATGGATCCATAGCAAAATAAGAGAGGGTTCTTACTCATGGTCGAGCAAACGGCCTGAAACAGGCAAAGAATTTGAAGGTGCAAACCAGACTGCCTTGGTCCCTTGAGATCTTCTCAAGGATTTAAGAAACTGATGAACCATAGCAAGTAGGAGGCCAGTAGAGGCTTGAGACGACGAAGAAACATCATCGAATGGTAGTGTGAGTCGGTGACGGCGGGGAAATTAGGGCTCTCCTAGAGAGTGTTTGGGAGAGAACGGAACGGAGGGCGGCGCAGTACGGTGGGAAATGAATTAGGTTAGAGGGGGTCATTTGGAATTAAAAATGGTAAGAACAAATACGGGCCGTTTATCTCAGAGATCAACGACCAGGATTAGGAGGGTCTTGGTCGGGTTTAAATTGATTTGGGCCTGGGGTGAATTTGGTTGATATTATTAAAGGGGTCTGGGCTGGTATTAAAAGGGTTAGGTCCGAAAAATTAGAGAAATTAAAAGGCTATTTGTTAAATACCCGAGTAATCAAATAAAAATCATTTTATAAAATAATTAACAATGAGAAAAAATAATTTTCATGCATAGGAGTGCTTCAAAATAATTACTCAATATTTTAAAAATATAATAGATCAATTTCTGGTAAAATCATGCAGTGATATGTACGTGGGCTATCAGTGCAATTGTAACCAAAAGGTATAAATCTGGCCATTTGTGAAATAATTGGAACTTAATAGGACCATAAATGGTAATATTAAATCAAGAGATGTTTAATAATCATTTATAATGCAATTTTTTAATTATCTATGTGAATATATTGAGATAGATTAATTTTAAAAATGTAAAAATTATGAAAAATACCAACTGATGCTAATATTTTAAAGGTATATATGCATTTCAAAAATATTATAGGGAAAAATTGGGTATCAACAGCTGCCCCTCTTTACCCGGGAAGGATGAAAGAGTTTTCGGGTAAAGAAATGATGGCCAATTTTGACCGGATGGGATGTTTTGAAAGATAGAGGCCAGACTCTGGTATTTGAGATGCCTACATATCCCTAGTTTTATAGGAATTAGGCCCTGTGTAGTTCCAGTTCCATTGGCGGAATATACTGATGAAGTTATTACAAGAACGGATGCGAGATTTCGGGATGGGTGAAAGAGTGGTTATGGTGAATGGTCAAGTTTAAGATAGTTGAAGGGACTGGAGCAAGGTTGCTCCTGCTGGATTAGCGGTTGCTTACTGGTCACGTGCAGATAAAGAGATACTACGAACATGTATTTGTGTGGAAATTTAAACATGATGCGGATTCCCTTCGGACCATGAAAGTTGTCTTTGGACGGCGCGGATGATGTCCTTAGACCATGATGTCTTGGGCCGTGAATTGTGAGATAAGAGATTCACAGGCCATGAAATGATGTTCTCGGGCCATGAAAATGGTGCCTCCGAACCATGTCGCCCTTGAATAATGATATGCAAATTTGAGAGATCCTCATGCCATGGCATGGTGTATTCCGGCTTTGAGGATGATGCCTTTAGACTATGGCGCCTTTGGATAGGTTGGCAATATTTCAGCCTATGAGATGCAACAATATGATGCTAAAGTCAACAAGACAAGGCTTAGTCTTGTAAGGTTGAGGGCATAGCTTAGCCCGAAAGAGTAGCAAATAGATAGTGCTGGAAATAGAGCAACATTTATGCAAGGAGGGACAATGCTTAGTCCCATGAGAAGGCAATGCTTAGCCTTATGTAAAAATCGGAGACAGAGCTTAGTATCATGCAGGATGCGGACAGGGCTTAGTCCCATGCAGATGGAAGGCAGAGCTTAGCCTTATGCAAATATGGAGGCATGGCTTAGCCTCATACGAGGTTGCGGGATAGGGCTAAGTCCCATGCAAATGAAAGGCATAGCTTAGCCTTATGCAAGGTTCGGGACAGGGCTTAGTCCCATGAACCTTCAATCGTTTGCGAGCAACCAACTTGTTGAACTTTCTTCAGAATTTTGAGAACCCTTCTCAAAATTCTGCCCCAGTTTCTTAACCAATTTCTGACTCTCTGCATGCGATGGCGTCGGCTGAACTTGCTCCAGAATTTTGAGGGTCCTCCTCAAAATTCTACCCCTGTTCTGGGTCCTGAGGGAAATGAAAACTTTATTATGATATGATCGAACCCACAGGGCTGCCTATGTATCCCCTCTTAAACGGGAATCAGGTCAAGCGTAGTTCAATTACATCAGATGGGGAAATGTAAATAGTCTACACATAGTATCTCTTGACTGCGTCTGAATTGATTGGTTTTGCCCAGACTTCTCCATCCATTTCTGCAAGTATGAGTGCTCCTCCTGTTAGCACCCGGTTAACCATGTAAGGACCTTGCCAGTTGGGAGAGAATTTCCCTTTGGCTTCATCTTGATGTGGAAAGATCTTCTTCAACACCAGCTGTCCTGGTGCAAACTGTCTTGGTTTGACCCTTTTGTTGAAAGCTCCGGACATTCTGCTCCGATAAAGCTGACCGTGACATACTGCGTTCATTCTTTTTCCATCTATAACGGCCAACTGCTCATAGCGGCTCCTTATCCATTCTGCATCGCTGAGTTCGGCTTCCTGTATGATCCTTAAAGAAGGGATCTCTACCTCGGCTGGGATGACAACTTCGGTACCGTAAACCAGCATGTAGGGAGTTGCCCCGGTTGACATGCGAACTGTAGTGCAGTATCCCAACAAAGCAAAGGGTAGCTTCTCATGCCATTGTTTGTGGTTTTCTACCATCTTCCTTAGTATCTTCTTGATGTTTTTGTTTGCGGCTTATACGGCTCCATTCATCTGAGGTCTATAGGTTGTAGAATTCTTGTGCTTAATTTTGAAAGTTTCACACATGGCTTTCATCAGATCACTATTGAGATTGACGGCATTATCAGTGACAATGGACTCGGGAACTTCAAATCGGCAAACAATACGATCCTTGAAAAAGTCTGCAACGACCTTCTTGGTTACAGCTTTGTAAGTAGCAGCCTCTACCCATTTTTGTGAAGTAGTCAATGGCCACTAGGATAAACAGGTGCTCGTTTGAAGCAGTGGTCTCGATCAGACCGATGACATCCATTCCCCATGCGGCGAATGGCCAAGGCGAGTTTGTTGCATTGAGCTCATTTGGCGGCACCTTTATCATATCGGCATGCACTTGACATTGGTAGCATTTTCGAACATACTGGACATAATCTGTCTCCATGGTCATCCAAAAATAACCGGCCCTGAGTATCTTCTTGGTCAAGACAAAACCATTCATATGCGGGCCGCAGGTCCCAGCATGTATCTCCTCAAGTAGCTTAGAAGCCTCTTTTGCGTCGACACATCTTAGCAATCCCGAATCAGGAGTCCTTCTGTACAAGTTTCCTCCGCTGTGGAAGTAGTGATTGGACAATCTTCAGAGTGGCATTTCTGAGTATGGTTCGCATCCTCCGGGTATTCTCCTTTTGCCAAATATTCCTTGATGTCATGGAACCAAGGTTTTCCATCCATTTCTTCTTCAACATGGGCACAATACGTCGGCTGATTATGAATTCTCACTGGGATGGGATCAATGAAATTCTTATCTAGGTGTTGTATCATGGATGACAAAGTGGCCAATGCATCGACAAACTCGTTCTGAATTCTAGGCACATGCCAAAACTCTATCCTCGTGAAACTCTTTATTATTTCTTGTACACGGTGCAGATATGGCAATATCTTAGAATTCTTGGTGGCCCACTCTCCTTGGTACCTGGTGCATAAGCAAATCTGAATCACCGATTACCAGCAGCTCCTGAATATTCATGTCGATTGCCATGTTGAGTCCTAGTATGCAGGCTTCATATTCTGCCATGTTGTTGGTGCAGGGAAATCTGAGTTTGGCAGATACCGGATAATGTTGACCTGTTTCTGATACCAAAACAGCTCTAATGCCCACTCCTTTGAAATTTGCAGCTCCATCAAAGAACATCCTCCAACCGCCGTATGCTTCACTAATGTCCTCTCCTACGAATGACACCTCTTCATCAGGAAAATACGTTTTCAAGGGTTCGTAGTCTCCTCCCACAAGATTTTCAGCAAGATAGTCTGCCAATGCTTGTCCTTTGACGTCGTTTTGAGTTACATAGACAATATCGAACTCACTTAACAGTATTTGCCACTTGGCTAACCTTTCAGTCAGCATGGGTTTCTGAAATATGTACTTTAAAGGGTCCATCCTGGATATAAGGTATGTAGTGTAGGCATAGAAGTAATGCCTCAATTTCTGAGCCGTCCAGGTCAAAGCACAACAAGTACGTTCTAGCAGAGAGTATCGTGCTTCATAAGGTGTGAATTTCTTACTCAGGTAGTATATGGCTTGCTCTTTCCTCCCTCTCTCGTCATGTTGTCCCAGAACACATCCGAAGGCTCCATCTAATACAGATAGATAGAGTAGCAAAGGTCAACCTGGATCTGGCGGGACCAAGACCGGAGGTGTGGACAGGTACTCCTTGATTTTGTCGAAAGCTTTCTGACAGTCCTCGGTTCAGCTTGTTCGGAATCTTTCCTCAGTATCTTGACGATGGGTTCACATTTAACTGTGGACTACGCTATGAAGTGACTGATATAGTTGAGACGTCCTAGGAAGCTCATCACGTCCTTTTTGCTCCTAGGCGGCGGTAACTCCTGAATAGCCTTAACTTAGACGAGTCCAGCTCGATCGCTCGATGACTCTCAATAAATCCCAGTAACTTTCCTGCGGGAACCCTGAATGCACGCTTTGCGGGGTTCAGTTTTAAGTTGTACCTCCTTAACCTATCAAAGAACTTTCTCAAGTCCACTATGTGATCCGCGGCCTTCTTGGATTTGATAATGACGTCCACATACACCTCTATTTCTTTGTGTATCATATCATGGAAGATGGTTATCATGGCTCTCATATAAGTAGCCCCAGCATTCTTTAGACCGAATGGCATCATCTTGTAGCAGTATACCCCCCATGGTGTAATAAAAGCCATTTTCTCTGCGTCTTCTTCATCCATCCAGATCTGGTGATAACCCGCGAAGCAATCTACAAAGGATTGGAGTCCATGCTTTCCTCAATTGTCGATCAGGATGTGTATATTTGGCAGTGGAAAGTCGTCCTTGGGACTCGCTCTGTTTAAGTCTCAATAGTCAACACATACTCTGACCTTCCCATCTTTCTTCGGAACTGGTACAATGTTGGATAACCAGGTTGGGTATTCAACCACTCTGAGGACTTTGGCTTTGATCTGCTTAGTAACTTCCTCCTTGATTTTCAGGCTCATATCTGGTTTGAATTTCCTGAGTTTCTGCTTCACTGGCGGACACATAGGATTGGTAGGGAATTTGTGAGCCACTTTGGACGTGCTCAAACCGGTCATATCATCGTATGACCATGCAAAGATATCCTCATACTCCTTCAAGAAACGAATGTACTCCTGTTTCTCTGTCGGTGATAAGTGAATGCTGATGCGAGTCTCTTTGACGGTTTCGGCGTCTCCCAAATTTACCGCTTCGGTTTCGCCCAGGTTGGACTTAGGCTTATTCTCAAAGTTTTCAAACTCCCTATTGATACCCAATTTTTCCCTATCTATTTTTATACTCAAAATATTCTCAAAATAGCATTTACATGCATATATAAGCATGCCCAGAAAATTTGACATTTTTCCCAATTTTTTTTAAAGTTTTAAAAATCATTTTTATTATTTGTTTTAACAGTACAAAATCCAATAATTATTCCCAAAACTATCATTTTGGTGAGTAATTTATTTCCATCCTCATATTTACATCACAATATAATTAAGGTGATTTTTGCATATTTTTTATAAATTTATTTGATATTTCTAAGCTAAAATTGCATAAAATTGCAATTATAGCCTATATTGCGATTAATAGCATTTTACAATTATAAAATTGCTCCCAGTATTTTTAGATTAATATTTATATATTATTAATTAATTCAGTGCTTTTAGTTTGTTTTTAAAATTATTTTAACTATTTTAATTAAATTAAAAAGGGAAAATTGGCTATTTAATATATAGCCCATCTGCATTTCAATTATAGCCACATTACAGCCCCCAATTTAAACCCAATTTCAACCGGCCCAACTCCTAAAATCAACCCAACCCTTGAACCAATTAAATTACCCGATCAGACCCTATTTTTTAAATCGCAGCCGTTGATCTAAAAGATCAACGGCCCAAACACACCCTTTCCTTTTTAATTTACCACCCCCCCCCCAACCCTAATTCATTTCTACTAACCCGCCCCCCTTGAATCCTCTTCCTTTCCCATTCTCTCTGCAAACCCTAGTCGCCGCCACCCAAGCTAACCCTAATCCCTGCAATTCTCGCCGGTTTCCATGGCTTCTCAGGCCATGAAACCCTCATACTCACCTCCTATCGCTCCTGTGTGCTTGGTATTCGAAGGTTTGAGGCTAGACCTCAAAGGTCTCCACCCAGACCTCCGCCGACTTGAGGTTTCCGGCCATCTCCGTCCTGGCTCCGACACATCTTGTCCTCCTGAGCCTGTTCCCAGTCTTATCCGACTTAGATCAGACATTTTCGAAGCCTTTCTCATTCTAGGGTTCATCTGAAACCCTAGCTGTCGAGGTTTTTCTCTGATTCTCTTCAGATCTGTGTGTATTCATGCTTTACTTTGAGTTTTTAAGAGGTTTCCCCAACTTTTCTTTAAAATTTTTACTTTCAAAGCCACTTCTTTCTTAGGGTTTCTGAAAAATGCTTAAATGTTTTTCCGAGTTTTATTCTTCCTTTCTTGTGTATGTTTGTCTCTGCTATGTTCTTATGTTTCCTTTTTTTTACTATGTTTGCCATATTTTGTTCTTCCTTCTACCGTGTTTCTATACTATGTTTCTATGCTATGTTTTCACATGCTATGTTCTGCTACTTGCCTTCCACTATGACTTGATTATGCTTCACCTACTGTATTTTTCTACCATGTTCATCAAGTGTTCTTACTATGCCTGCTTAAGCATATTTTCCTCTAATGTTTCTTATACTCTCATTGTGTTTCGAATTAATTCCTTTACTCTGTTTGCATTGAACATTCTACCATATCTGCTCGTTTTCTCTTCTTTGCATTTGATTCAAATCGAAAACCCTAGGATTTGGGGTTTTTGGCGAGTTTGGTTTTGTGTGTTTGGACTAGGGTTCTATTTGAGCCCTGGACTCTCTCAAACTCACTTTGGAATCCATGTACTGAGTTTGAATCCTTTTGTGTATGAATTCTTCTACACTAAGACTCTTCTGATTAGCATGACAATCCCTTTTATATGTATGTTAAAAATTTTCTTCGAAAGGTTTTCCAACTTGTGTTCAAATCAGAATCCTTTTTGGGGGTTAATTGATTACTACTGATTCTTCTTAAGTAAAGCCTCTCTTTACCTTTTTCTGACTTGGTTCATTCATACAAAATTTTTGACTCTTGATTGCTTGGCTGTCAATTGGTTTCCTTTCCTTAATTTGCATGACCGTGTACTGTCAAAACCCTTTCCTTAAATAACTATTATGTATCTACCCTTGTTGCATTACTTTGAAAAGTTTTTAATTAACCCCTTTCCTTATTTACCTTGGCGTTTGAAATCAGAATCCCTTAATTAAAGGGAAACCTTGTGTGATTGATTTTCAAACTATTTTCTTACCTATTTCTGCTTCTTTTCTGCACTATAAATACATGACATAATTCTAAATACACACACACGATTAAGCATACAGAAATCACAACTCTCTTCTAAACCTATACTCTTGCTTCTTGACTGCACTTTGGCTCTCATAAGTCTACTGTTTCTCCTTACTTGCTTCTTTGAACTAGGTATGCTCTAAGATTAATTTCAGCATCTCTCTAATGTATTTATTTACAGTCCCTGTATCCATGCCTGCCCTCAATTCTCTGCAAAGTTAATTTTTAACGTACTATATGCTTTGCCTGTTCTTTCTTTGTTTCTTGCTGCTAGTATAAACAATTTCTCCCATACCCCCATTCCCCTATATGTGTTGAGTTAAGGTATGGCCTGGCAGCATCCCAATTGCTGCCCAGGGCTGAACCTGGCCTTCAATAAGGTCTTAACTCCCCAATTCTAAGGCTGACAGGCTGGTCAGGGGTGTGCCAGCATCCCAGTTGCTAGTCATGACCATCTGCCTGCCCTGGCTCCCCCCTAATTCACTTTCATTGCACTTACACTTACTCCTAGTCTTTAAGTTCTGCCCCCCTCCTATGAGCCTTGCCTTTGGACCTTGAGTTCCCTCTGAACTTGGACATTTGAGGGCTGGCCCTTCCACACTGCTCTATAATCTGATTCTGCAATGATATTTGGGGTGTAAGCATTGCCTGGAACTCTTGAAGTTCCTTGGAACTTTGACACATCCCAAATAAGAGAAGTCTTTGAAAATCCGATCCTAGAAGTTCGTTTATCTCATATTATTAGACTCTGAGTCTGGATTAGGCTGATTAGATGTAGATGTAATCACTGATGTAATTTTATTATTTCCTCTGATTCATTTGGTCTGTAATAATTTCTGTAATAACTACTGGGGTGTATAGTGAAAAGGGATGGGATTGTATGCATGCCAAAGGGTAGAAATCATGTTTATAGGATATTTACTTTCAAATTTTGCATCTCACATAGAAATCATGTTTAGGATATTTACTTTCTAATTCTGCATCTCACATAGAAATCATGTTTATAGGATATTTACTTTCAAATTCTGCATCTCACATAGAAATCATGTTTTAGGATATTTACTTTCTAATTCTGCATCTCACATAGAAATCATGTTTATAGGATATTTACTTTCAAATTCTGCATCTCACATAGAAATCATGTTTTAGGATGTTTACTTTCTAATTCTGCATCTCACATAGAAACTCNCTCAGACTCACTCCGAGTTTATGAACTGAATTTGAACTTTTTCTGCGTTTGTGATTTTGAAACTTTCTTGCTAGTCTTTCGTAATTAGCATGACATCCTTCTTGCTTGACATGTCTATGTGTTTTATATATGAGAGCTTTCTCTTTCAAAGGTTTTTGCCAACTGTTAATTGATTCTGAATCCCTTTAATGTTGCTTACTTGATTGTTACTGATTTTCCCCTAAATTAAACTTTCCTTTACCACTTTTCTGACTCGGTTCAATCGAACAAGGCTTTCAACTTGGTTCTTTTACTGGCTGTTTTACTGATTCCCTTTCCTTGTTTTTCACAAATCAAGTACCACTAGACTTTTACCTTAAATAGTTTTTATGTATTTACCCTTTATTGTACTGCTTGGAAAATATTCTGATTGACCCTTTCCTTAATTATCTATATCTGTTGGAAATCAGAATCCCTTAATTGAAGGGAATTGGTTTTCAAGGTTATTTTCCTTACCTTTTCGTACTTACTTGTTGCGCTATAAAAAGGGCCTTCCCTTCTATACTTTCAACAATCCTCATTCACTGATTTTCGAATCACAAACTCTCTTGCACTCTTTACTCTCTTCTGAGATCTTTTGCATTGCTTGCTCGCAATTTAGCTTACCAAAGCTTCTGCTTTTCATTTATTTTTCTGAAACTGGTATGTCCTACTTTTGATTCTAGCATCAACTCTAATGTGTTTATTTACAAGCTTTTATGCCCATGCCTACTTTACTGCTTTGTAGAGTTCAACTTTAAAGTAATACTTATGTCTTGCTATCTGTTGCTGCAATGAATCACTATCCCCATCCCCCTTTTATGTGCTTGGGTTGTAGTTTAATACATGGCAATATACAAAGTTATTGTCATGGATTAAAACTGGGTCCTTTGGATCCTAGCCTCTTTTCAATTTCCCATACCCCCATTCCCTTATGTGTACCGAGTTAAGGTATAGCCTGGCAGCATCCAAGTTGCTGTCCAGGGCTGAACCTGACCTTCAAAAGGTCCTAACTCTTTAATTTTTAAGCTGACCGGCTGGTCAGGGGTGTGCCAGCATTCCAGTTGCTGGGCATGACCACCAGCCTGCCCTGGCTCCCCCTAATTCCCTTTTGTTGCACTTACACTTACTCCTAGTCTCTAAGTTCTGCCCCCCTCCTATGAGCCTTGCCTTGGGACCTTGAGTTCCCTCTGAACTTGGACATTTGAGGGCTGGCCCTTCCACACTGCACTATGTTCTTAACTCTGCAATGATATTTGGGGTGTAAGCATTTCCTGGAATTCATGAAGTTCCTTGGAACTTTGACACATCCCAAATAAGAGAAAGGCTTTGAAAATCTGATCCTGGAAGTTGGTTTATCTCATATTATTAGACTTTTGAGTCCGGATTAGGCTTATTAGATGTAGATGTAATCACTGATGTAATTTTATTATTCCTTCTGATTCGCTTGGTCTGTAATAAGCTTTGTAAATAACTTTGTAATAACTACTGGGGTATAGTGAAAGGGGATGGGACTGAATGCATGCCAAAGGGGTAGAAATCATGTCTATAAGATATTTACTCTTTCAAATTCTGCATTTTCACATAGAAATCATGTCTATAGGATATTTACCCTTTAAAATTTTGCATCTCACATAGAAATCATGTTCATAGGATATTTACTCTTTAAAATTCTGCATCTCGCCTAGAAACCATGTTCATAGGGGTTATCACTTTCAAAGCCTGCATTTTTCACATATATACCATGCCCATAGGTTTTCTGCACTTTGTAAAAATACCATGGCAATAAATCGATAATGAAGCTCTGCATATTGTATAGATAATATGCCTATAGGACTTCCTGCACTTTGCATATACATTTGTCATTAGGCAAGCCTGCTTATAGGAGTTAAAATAACTCATTACATATAGATGACCTGCATATAGGATCTCTGCTCAAAATCAGTTACACCTAGAAAACATGCCTATAGGAACTATCAATTTAATCAGAATCGCCACTCGTTCCTAAGTTTAAAATCAGTGGCAATTTGTTTAACACTCGTAGAGCTTATAACTAATGACTTTCTGCAATCAATATTCCTCCGTCCCTGGATTAGTAGATATCATGCCTATAGGCCCTGTTTAACATACAAATAGTTAGATAATTAATCAACTGTCAGTTTTCGACAACTACATCTAAGCAGGACTAATTTGGACTCCCTATCTAGGAAATATGTGGTAAATCAATTCTTCCTGCGCTAATTTTAATTAATGACCTAAACAGTGTGTGTAAGACATGCTAAACAATTCGTTTCTTTAAGTGAGGAGGCCTACTTGAGCCTTTAATTGTTCTTATTTCCGCATTAACTGCTTTATGTGTTTTGTTTGTCGCCCTATAATTTTATCCTTTTAAAACCCCTGAAAAGCCAAGCTCCCTCCCTTTTAGGATTAGTAGTCCTAAACGCCTCTGGGACTGATAGGTGGGACGGGTAATAGCATGCAGTAGGTAACGATACCATTCCGTGCTTAAATACCTTAACAGGGTGGGAAGGGTAGACATGGAGATGATGATCACATGACAACGCTATGCGTACGATTGATTACCGGTGTTGTGTGGATGATCCATGTGTTTTACAAACCTAGGACCCCCTTTCCTTTATGTGACTTTGTTTAATATCAATAAAATTCTGTCTTTTCAACTACCCAAAACCCCTCTTTAATTTTACTGCATTATTCCTTTTTCCCCTAAATTTTTCTTCTTTGTTTATTCAATGTCTTGATTAATTTTCTGCATTTAGACCCTCCCTCAAACAAATTGTAGATCATTTAGACCTTGATTCCAACATGCTTGTTACGTATCTATTTGTAACCCTTATGTGTGAAGTTATTTGTATACTTATTTGCATTAAAGTCACAACATGGCATGGCCGGGAACCACACTGGTGGATCTTGAGGGGTGCCTAACACCTTCCCCTCGAGATAATTTCTAGCCCTTACCCGAACTCTGGTTTTCAAACTCAAAACTCTCAGTGTCCTAATGCACTTAATCATTAGGTGGCGACTCTTCAATTCCAAAAACCCAGTTCCCACACGGGAAGAGAGTTGTCTTCTCAAATGTCATAAACCCGATTTCGCGAGAAAAAGGGGGCGTCGACAGCGTGGCGACTCTGCTGGGGATTTCTTTAGGCTTTTACCATTACATGTTATTCGTGACTTTATTGCTTCTTTATTGCTTTTATTTAATGTCTTTATCTCTCTTCTACTTCGAAACTGACTTGGCTTTTTTGTTTCTTTTTCTTTTTTTAACGCTTTCATTTACTGTTTTCCTCCAATACCGTTGTAATTTTCGAGCAATTATTGTAATCATTATGAACGTGAAAATACGTGACAATTTATTTCATTTTTTGTAATTGCATCTTCAACATCATATTCCACTCGTGCCAAACAAATACCATAGCAACGCTTGATGAGTTGTTGCGCTCTTTCGATATTATTACCCCCTAAATTTGGCAAAGGCATATTTGCGGTAAAACCAGTCGATCAGCGGTGCAGTCGACGGTTTCGTGCCTTTCCCTCTTGAGTTGTCCGCTCAAGGGTACCGGTCTAATACCCTATAGAAACTCTACTCTATTTAATTGTGCCTGCATCATGGTCAAACCTAGCCGAGTCAGTTATGTTGTCCGCATAATGACTCTTTAAGATAGCCTTGTCCAAAGTCCACTGGGTTTCCTCGAAACCCAAACGGATGCCACCATATTCTGTGCATTTATTTGGAGAACTAAATGGTGTTTATGCTAATTATTGGTTTAAATAGTCGAGTCCGGTGAGGGGTATGGTCTTAACCCTTTTGTTTTGCAGAAAATGGAGAACAAGGTCCCCGACTTCGGTATGGTCAGTATACCCTCACTCTTGCTGACCTGGTGGAGGAATCTCCCATCAAATGACCAAATCAATGAATGGAAAGAGAGGGTCGCCAAGGCTAGTGAGAAGCTAGAATATCTGGAATACAGTCTGCTGGAGTTGGAGGAAAAAGTGAGGAAAAGAGTCACTGATTGCCAGAACGCTGAGGGAAACGAAGGAGAACACCTGGCAAAGGCATTTTTACCGGTGAACCTACGCGAGCTGGAGGATTTGATCAACGAGAGCATTCAACCTGCGGAAGGTCCTTCTGGGACCAAGTAGTTAGGAGTCTTTTCTTTTGCTTTAAAATGTAATAAGGCCAATGGCCATTAGTGACATTTTACTTTATGCAATTTTGGTATCGTTTTGGGATTCGTCTTATTTTTATCAATAAAATGAGGCAGTTAGCATTATAAGTTCTCCAAATCAACTTGTCGCTAGGCCTACCTCGGGCACAATGAGGCACCCAATTTAGGACACGATTTATATTCTTATACTATGTGTTTAAATATTGCAATATTTTTCTCAGAATTCGTACTAACTTGTTTACTTTTATTTTTTATTTCCCCTCCCCAAAAGGTTAGTTCGTGCACTCTGGCATCATCATCCAACTCCACAAGATCTAAGGGGCCTCCACCTCCTCCTCCTCCGAGTCCTATCAGAAACAAGAACAAAGCGAAAATGGAAGACTTGAGCAACATCAGGAAGGAGAACCCAGTTGAAAGGGTAGAGGTTCCTCAGGGTATTCAGGTGTCCAAAGAAAGTGCCGCCCAGCTCGAACAGAAGTTACTGAAATTTCAGGAAGAATTGGACCAAGTTCGGAACTTGGCAAGCTTGTCATTCTCCCTCACTACTCCAGACGTCAACTTTCCCAATGCTCAAAACCCCATACCTCCACAGAACATCCCGAAGCCGCAGAAACAACCCGCTACGCATCAAAATTGCAACACATGTCACAACAACACCCCACTCCTCATCCCCGAACCACCAAATGATCATCCCCACAACACTCCCATCTATGTGGAAACCATGCCACAATACACTCAACCCATTTCAAACACACCGGAGTCTGATGACAAAGACTCTCTCATCAAGAACCTGGCTGCCGAGCTCAGGAAACTGACTAGCCGAGTCCAGGGTGTTGAAGGAAACAAAGGTATTGAAGGGCTGAATTATGAGGATCTTTGCATTCAGCCAGACGTCGAACTTCCCGAGGGGTACAAACCTCCTAAATTCGAGATGTTTGATGGCACAGGAGATCCCAGGGTCCATTTGAGGACATACTGTGATAAGCTGGTCGGAGTCGGAAGAGATGAAAAGATTCGCATGAAGCTCTTTATGAGAAGTTTGAAAGGCGATGCGCTATCTTGGTACATTAGCCAAGACCCCAAGAAGTGGACAAGCTGGGTAGGAATGGCGTCCGATTTCATGGACAGGTTCAGATTCAATACAGAAAATGCGCCAGATGTCTTCTACATCCAGAATCTGAAAAAGAAACCTACTGAGACATTCCGCGAGTATGCTACTCGATGGAGATCCGAGGCTGCTAAGGTCAGGCCGGCCTTAGAAGAAGAACAGATGAACAGATTTTTCGTCCGAGCTCAGGATCCACAGTATTATGAGAGGTTAATGCTGATAGAGGGCCAGAAATTCTCCGACATCATCAAGCTAGGAGAAAGGATTGAGGAAGGCATTAAAAGCGGTATGGTCACTAATTTCGAGGCATTGCAGGCTACCAACAAAGCCCTACAATCTGGTGGCACGTCCAAGAAAAAGGATGTGAGTGCCGTGATGGTTGCACAGAGAACCAAGTCCCCAGTAAAATACCAAGCCTACCCGGTACCTCCTCTCACATATCAACCTATCCCCAATTACCAAGCACCTCCGCCCTCTTACCAAATTCCGTCACCTACTTACCAATCATCTCCATCCCCCACATATCAACCTACCTCACCAAGATATTCCCAACCCGCACCCGTCTACCAAGCCTATAATGCTCAGCCTTCTCACTACCAATCACCTCCCGCTCGCCAAAACTTCCCCAGGCCCCGCCCTAACTTCGACCGTAGACCTCCCAAGCAATACATCGCCATCGCCGAGCCAATTGACCAACTATATGAAAGACTCAAAGCAGCCGGTTATGTCACCCCAATCCCTGCCATAACTCCAGAAAATCCTTCCCAATGGGTCAATCGAAACAAAACCTGTGCATACCATTCCGGCATGAAACGGCATACCATTGATGAGTGCCGATCTCAGAAAGACAAAATCCAAGCTCTAATCGACAAAAAAATCATCGTGGCAAAGGAGCCTGCTCCTAATGTTCGCAACAATCCCTTGCCTGATCATAAGGGTGGAGGTGTGCATATGATCGAGGTGGAAGATGATTGGGACCCCAAAGGGTCAATTGGATTAATTACCGAAAGTGACGAGCCCAAGAAACCAACGGTCACACTAAATCCGATTGTAGTCCAGATCCAGCCCTCTGGGGATGCTGAAGTAAACATGTCCGCGCCTCTCGAGCTTGAAACACCGTCGTCCATAAAGACCGCAGAGCCAATTGAGCTGGAGTTTGGGTCTCCAAAGGCACTTGTACCATTTGAAGTTGCTGTGTTACCTCCCAAAACAAGGGTACCCATTCCTGTAGCAATGTCAGCCATAACACCATTCCATACGAAGGCCATTCCTTGGGATTACACCGCCGAGGCGAGAAGGAAAGGGAAAACTAGGTTTGGAGAAGCAACTGCAGCATAGGGTATGACCAGGACCGGCAGAATTTATACTCCGGAGCACTTAGTTGAATCAAGTAAGCAGACATTTGGACGGCCTATTGAAACTGGGCCCGATGATATCTGGAGGAAGATACAGGCCAAAGAGTACTCAGTTGTTGATCAACTAAATAAAACACCAGCGCAGATCTCCATTCTAGCTCTACTGCAGAGCTTCGAGACGCATAAGAATGCCCTGATGAAGATACTGAGCGAGGCGTACGTACCCAGCAATATAACTGGAGGAGAGATGGCGAACATGGTCGGGCAGATATTGGAGAGTCATAAAATCACTTTCCACGAGGATGAGTTGCCCCCTGAAGGTTTAAGCCACAACAAAGCGTTGCACATCACTGTGCAATGCGAAGACTATTTCATCACCAGGACTTTGATTGATGGAGGGTCCAGCCTCAACATTTGTCCATTGGTGACCCTCAGAACATTGGGGAAGAGTCTACATGAAATCAAGGACGGGGCGATCAACGTCAAAGCTTTTGATGGTTCCCAAAGGTCCACTATTGGGGAGATCAGTTTATGTCTGCAAATGGGACCAACTTGGTTCGATGTTGATTTTCAAGTAATAGACATCCCAGCATCATACAACTTATTACTGGGACGACCTTGGATCCACGCCGCTGGAGCTGTAGCATCAACCCTGCACCAGGCAGTGAAGTTCGAGTGGAATCACCAAGAGGTGATTATTCATGGCGACGGGAGTAACCCCATATACAGTCGCCAGACCATCCCAGCGATTGGAGGAAGAAGGAAGCTAGGTGGAGAAACCTACCATCACATTGAGCGAGTCAACGCCGTGGACAAAGATAAATGGTGGGATAACAAGATAGAAAGTATACTGAACTGGAGCGGGTATGAACCTGGCAAAGGTCTCGGCAAGAACCTCCAGGGAATCACCAAGACTATCAAACTGAAGAAACATGGCACCACTTTCGGGTTAGGGTATGGATATACTTGGCAAGAATTCAGGAACTGGTCGCCACCATGGCACGGCCCTTACTATCCGCTGGAGCACCCAATACCCCGCCTGGAGCAAACTTTCCAGCCAGCAGACATCATATATGGGTCAGAGGAAGATGAAACATTGGCAGCAATGAAGAATCTATTCTTGGAAGACGACGATATGGACTGTCATGTCATTCTCGAGGAGGAAGGGGAGGAAGGCCCTTCCATACAAGCTGTGAGCCGAGGAGCGCACCTCAATAATTGGTCCATCAGAACCACCAAGGCCCGGAAGGCTTCGGGGTAGCAAGGCTGAACAAAGCACTATGCATTATCTTTTACTTTTTCTCTAGTCAATTTCCTTTCCGTATTTTCTTTAAATTTCAAAAAAAGCTCCAATGTTCAAAAAAATTATGGAACTTATCAAAGTATTTCAGTTTCTTATAAATCTCGCTCTTATTATTTTTTCTGTAATTTACTTTATTTACACAGCATTACTATTACTTATCTTGATGAACCGACGAGTGTGACATGCGACGAGATAACGCAACAAACGGATATAAACTCAGAAGAGGATGAAATACCAGAAGAGGTCGTTAAAGAGGTTGAGGACTTTGAGAATAGGCCTAAGTCTAACTTGGACGAAACTGAGGTTGTCAACTTGGGGGATACAGAGAATGTCAAGGAAACGCGCATCAGTGTTCAGCTGTCACCGTCAGAAAAGGAAGAGTACACGGAGTTCTTAAAAGAATATGAGGACATATTCGCCTGGTCGTATGATGATATGACCGGTCTCAGTACATCTATTGTAGCTCACAAACTGCCAACAGATCCGACATGTCCGTCGGTAAAGCAGAAGCTCAGGAAGTTCAAGCCAGACATGAGTTTGAAAATCAAGGAGGAAGTTACCAAACAAGTCAAAGCCAAGGTCCTCGGGGTAGTGGTGTATCCAACGTGGTTAGCCAACATTGTGCCAGTGCCGAAGAAGGACGGGAAGGTCAGAGTCTGTGTTGACTACCGGGATCTCAACCAGGCCAGTCCGAAAGACGACTTCCCCTTGCCAAACATACACATTCTGATTGACAACTGCGCCAAGCACGAGCTGCAGTCCTTCGTTGATTGTTTTGCTGGGTATCATCAGATATGGATGGATGAAGAAGACACGGAGAAAACGGCTTTCATTACTCCATGGGGGATGTATTGTTACAAGATGATGTCGTTTGGATTAAAGAATGCTGGGGCCACCTACATGAGGGCCATGAATACTATTTTCCATGACATGATACACAAAGAGATCGAGGTGTATGTAGACGACGTCATCATCAAATCCAAGAGAGCCGCTGACCACATGGAAGATTTGAGGAAATTCTTCAACAGACTGAGGAGGTACAATCTGAAACTGAATCCCGCCAAGTGCACATTCGGGGTTCCTGCTGGAAAGTTGCTTGGGTTCATCGTAAGTCGCCGAGGAATAGAGCTGGATCCATCAAAGGTTAAGTCCATTCAAGAATTGCCACCGCCAAAGAATAAGAAAGAGGTCATGAGTTTCTTGGGGAGACTCAACTACATCAGTCGGTTCATAGCTCAATCCACTGTCATTTGTGAGCCTATCTTTAAGATGTTGAAGAAGGACGCCGCTACCAAATGGACTAATTATTGCCAGAAAGCCTTCGACAGAATTAAGGAATACATGTCAACGCCGCCAATTTTGGTTCCGCCCGAATCGGGTAGACCGCTATTGCTCTACCTTGCGGTACTGGATGGGGCATTCGGTTGTGTTTTGGGACAACACGACGAAATAGGGAGAAAGGAGCAAGCCATCTACTATCTCAGCAAGAAGTTCACCCCGTACGAGGCCCTGTATTCTCTATTAGAGCGCACCTATTGTGCTCTGATTGGGTAGCTTAGAAGTTGAGGCATTATTTCTGTGCCTATATCACTTATCTCATATCAAGGATGGATCCGCTGAAGTACATCTTTCAGAAGCCCATGCCCACTGGCAAGCTAGCCAAATGGCAAATCCTGCTGAGTGAATTTGATATTGTCTACGTGACCCAGAAAGCAATCAAAGGACAGGCACTGGCAGATCATCTTGCCGAAAATCCCGTGGATGGAGAATACGAGACTCTAAAGACGTATTTTCCTGACGAAGAGGTCTCTTTCATAGGTGAAGACATCGCAGAATCCTATGATGGCTGGAGAATGTTCTTCGACGGAGCAACAAACTTCAAAGGAGTTGGCATAGGAGCAGTTCTAGTATCAGAAACAGGTCAGCACTATCCGGTGTCCGCCAAGCTCAGGTTCCCATGCACCAGCAACATGGCCGAGTACGAAGCCTGCATCTTAGGGCTCAAGCTGGTCATTGACATGAACGTTCAGGAGTTACTAGTGATCGGGGATTCAGACTTGCTCATACATCAGGTTCGAGAAGAATGGGCAACCAAGAACTCCAAAATACTCCCGTATTTGCATCATGTACAGGAGTTGAGGAAGAGGTTTACAAAGACAGAATTCCGGCATGTCCCCAGAGTCCAGAATGAGTTCGCCGATGCATTGGCCACGCTATCATCCATGATTCAGCATCCAGATAAGAACTTCATTGATCCTATCCCGGTAAAAATCCAGGATCAACCCGCTTACTGTGCTCATGTCGAGGAAGAAGCAGATGGAAAACCATGGTTTCATGACATTAAGAAGTATCTGTCAACAGGAGAATATCCAGAACTTGCAAATACTACTCAAAAGCGCACACTGCGGAGGTTATCCAATCACTTCTTTCACAGCGGAGGAATCCTGTATAGGAGGACTCCCGATTTGGGATTACTAAGATGTGTCGAAGCAAAGGAAGCATCCAAGTTGTTGGAAGAAGTTCATGCAGGGACCTGTGGTCCGCATATGAATGGTTTTGTCTTAGCCAAGAAAATACTCCGGGCCGGTTATTTCTGGATGAATATGGAGACGGACTGCATCCAGTATGTTCGGAGATGCCATCGCTGCCAGATTCATGCAGACATGATAAAGGTGCCTCCTAACGAGCTCACTGCAACAAGCTCACCATGGTCGTTCGCCGCTTGGGGAATGGATGTCATCGGACCTATCGAGCCCGCCGCATCAAACTGGCACAGGTTCATTCTAGTGGCAATTGATTATTTCACCAAATGGGTTGAAGCAGTATCATATAAGGTCGGTAACCAAGAAGGTTGTGGCAGACTTTGTCCGCAACCATATCATTTGCCGATTCGGCATCCCAGAGACGATCATCACTGATAATGGTTCAAATCTCAACAGTGATCTGATGAAGGCGATGTGTGAGACGTTCAAGATTAAGCACAGGAATTCTACGGCCTACAGACCTCAGATGAATGGAGCTGTAGAAGCAGCCAATAAGAACATCAAGAAGATACTAAGGAAGATGACAGAAAAGCATAAGCAGTGGCATGAGAAGTTATCATTTGCCTTATTGGGATACCGAACCACAGTCCGCACATCAACTCGGGCAACCCCCTATATGCTGGTTTATGGTACAGAGGCAGTTATTCCCGCTGATGTAGAAATTCCTTCCGTAAGAATAATACATGAAGCGGAACTTGAAGACGCAGAATGGATAAAGAGTCGCTACGAGCAGTTAGCCCTCATAGATGGAAAAAGAATGAACGTAGTTTTTCATGGTCAATTGTATCAAAACCGGATGTCCAGAGCCTTCAATAAAAGAGTCAGACCGAGACGGTTCACACCGGGGCAGCTGGTGTTAAAGAAGATTTTTCCACATCAAGATGAAGCCAAAGGGAAATTCTCTCCCAACTGGCAAGGCCCGTACATCGTTCACTGGGTCCTAACAAGAGGGGCCCTCATACTTGCAGAAATGGACGGAGAAGTTTGGCCAAAACCAATCAACTCAGATGCAGTCAAGCGATACTATGTGTAACATTTATGACTTCCTTATATGATGTAATTTGAACTATGCCTGACCTGATTCCCGTTTAAGAGGGGATACGTAGGCAGCCTTATGGGTTCAGTCACAATTCAATAAAACTTCCATTTCCCCCCACAATTGGAAACAGGGGCAGAATTTTGAGGAGGACCCTCAAAATTCCGAAGCTGACTTTCAACCATTCATCGCACGCAACCGTTAGAGGCACCTTCCCAGTAAACTGGGGCAGAATTTTGAGGAGGACCCTCAAAATTCCGGAACAAAAGAGGTCGCAATGTCTTGAACCGTGTCGCAGTCGTCGGCTCATCTAAAAGAAAATCATTTTAAATTATGTATTTACATCATATTTTTACTAAATCATGCATGGCTACTATCAAAATTGCTTTGTTTAGCGACGCTACCCCAATGAAAGCAAGAGCCGAGTAGGACAAGCGGAGTCCACGAGAAGACGAACTAACCTTCCCCCTTGACAAAACTCACAATCTTTCTTTGAATGCAGGCACCCCAAGACATAGAACCATCAGATACGGTTACATACTCCTATTTTGCATGAGTACAACTCTCAGAATCATCGCTCACTTGTAAGTGCTGTCCGCACATGACATCCCCAGCGGCCACAATGACACAATCAACTATCAGCTATCGTCTATCAGCTAAGAGATTTTGTTACTCTCCACCTTTATTGCTTGCATTGCATAAGGCTACCTTTCTGCCTTCCGAGACTACGCATTATCTCCATCTGCATTTTTTCTTGCATTGCATAAGGCTACTTTTCTGCCTTCCGAGACTAAGCATTGTCTCCACCTACATTTCTTGCATTGCATAAGGCTACCTTTCTGCTTTCCGAGACTAAGCATTGTCTCCATCTGCATTTTTTCTTGCATTGCATAAGACTACTTTTCTGCCTTCCGAGACTAAGCATTGTCCCCACCTCCATTTCTTGCATTGCATAAGGCTACCTTTCTGCCTTCCGAGACAAAGCATTGTCTCCATCTGCATTTTTCTTGCATTGCATAAGGCTGCCTTTTTGCCTTCCGAGACTAAGCATTGTCTCCACCTGCATTCCTTGCATTGCATAAGGCTACTTTTCTGACTTCCAAGACTAAGCACTGTCTCCATCCTGCATTCCTTGCATTGCATAAGGCAACTTTTCTGCCTTCCGAGACTAAGCACTGTCTCCATCCTGCATTTCTTTGCATTGCATAAGGCTACCTTTCTGCCTTTCGAGGTTAAGCTCTACCTCCATCCTACATGGCTGAAATATCGCCACCTCTTATTTACATGGCTGAAATATCGCCAACTTCATTTAAATCGCTATATCGGCTGAAAGATCGCCAGTTTATATTTAAATCTCTGTTGGCTGAATATCGCCATTTATATTTATGCTTTATATCGGCTGAAATTTCGCCAACTTCATTTAAATCGCTATATCGGCTGAAAGATCGCCAGTTTATATTTAAATCTGTCGGTTGAAATATCGCCATTTATATTTATGCTTTATATCGGCTGAAGTATCGCCAACTTCATTTAAATCGCTATATTGGTTGAAAGATCTCCAGTTTATATTTAAATCTCTGTCGGCTGAAATATCGCCATTTATATTTATGCTTTATATCGGCTGAAATATCGCCAACTTCATTTAAACCGCTATATCGGTTGAAAGATCGCCAATTTGCATTTAAATCTTTGTCGGCTGAGATATCGCCATTTATATTTATGCTTTATATCGGCTGAAATATCGCCAACTTCATTTAAATCGCTAATATCGGCTGAAAGATCGCCAGTTTGCATTTAGATCTTTGTCGGTTGAGATATCGCCATTTATATTTATGCTTTATATCGGCTGAAATATCACCAACTTCATTTAAACCGTTATATCGGCTGAAAGATCGCCAGTTTGCATTTAAATCTTTGTCGGCTGAAATATCGCCATTTATATTTATGCTTTACATCGGCTGAAATATCGTCAAATCCTGCATTTCATGGGCTGAAATATCGCCAAATTGTCCAAGGGCGTCATTGTTCGGAGGCATCATTTTCATAGCCCGAGAA